>NC_092416.1:4393409-4506444 GCF_040894005.1 Engystomops pustulosus | reverse complement strand
ATGAGGAGGTGTTATAGTGTATGATGAGGGGGTGTTATAGTGTATGATGAGGAGGTGTTATAGTGTATGATGGGGAGGTGTTATAGTGTATGATGAGGAGGTGTTATAGTGTATGATGAGGAGGTGTATGATGAGGAGGTGTTATAGTGTATGATGAGGGGGTGTTAGATGAGGGGGTGTTATAGTGTATGATGAGGGAGGTGTTATAGTGTATGATGAGGAGGTGTTATAGTGTATGATGAGGGGGTGTTATAGTGTATGATGAGGGGGTGTTATAGTGTATGATGAGGAGGTGTTATAGTGTATGATGAGGAGGTGTTATAGTGTATGATGAGGGGGTGTTATAGTGTATGATGAGGAGGTGTTATAGTGTATGATGAGGGGGTGTTATAGTGTATGATGAGGAGGTGTTATAGTGTATGATGAGGGGGTGTTATAGTGTATGATGAGGGGGTGTTATAGTGTATGATGAGGGGGTGTTATAGTGTATGATGAGGAGGTGTTATAGTGTATGATGAGGAGGTGTTATAGTGTATGATGAGGAGGTGTTATAGTGTATGATGAGGGGGTGTTATAGTGTATGATGAGGAGGTGTTATAGTGTATGATGAGGGGGTGTATGGTATGATGAGGGGTGTTATAGTGTATGATGAGGAGGTGTTATAGTGTATGATGAGGGGGTGTTATAGTGTATGATGAGGAGGTGTTATAGTGTATGATGAGGGGTGTTATAGTGTATGATGAGGGGGTGTTATAGTGTATGATGAGGAGGTGTTATAGTGTATGATGAGGGGTGTTATAGTGTATGATGAGGAGGTGTTATAGTGTCTGATGAGGGGTGTTATAGTGTATGATGAGGAGGTGTTATAGTGTATGATGAGGAGGTGTTATAGTGTATGATGAGGGGGTGTTATAGTGTATGATGAGGGGGTGTTATAGTGTATGATGAGGGGTGTTATAGTGTATGATGAGGGGTGTTATAGTGTATGATGAGGAGGTGTTATAGTGTATGATGAGGAGGTGTTATAGTGTATGATGAGGAGGGTATAGTGTATGATGAGGGGGTGTTATAGTGTATGATGAGGGGGTGTTATAGTGTATGATGAGGGGTGTTATAGTGTATGATGAGGAGGTGTTATAGTGTATGATGAGGAGGTGTTATAGTGTATGATGAGGGGGTGTTATAGTGTATGATGAGGGGGTGTTATAGTGTATGATGAGGAGGTGTTATAGTGTATGATGAGGAGGTGTTATAGTGTATGATGAGGGGGTGTTATAGTGTATGATGAGGAGGTGTTATAGTGTATGATGAGGAGGTGTTATAGTGTATGATGAGGAGGTGTTATAGTGTATGATGAGGAGGTGTTATGAGGGGGTGTATGATGAGGGGGTGTTATAGTGTATGATGAGGAGGTGTATGATGAGGGGGTGTATGATGAGGAGGTGTTATAGTGTATGATGAGGGGGTGTTATAGTGTATGATGAGGGGGTGTTATAGTGTATGATGAGGGGGTGTTATAGTGTATGATGAGGAGGTGTTATAGTGTATGATGAGGGGTGTTATAGTGTATGATGAGGGGGTGTTATAGTGTATGATGAGGAGGTGTTATAGTGTATGATGAGGAGGTGTTATAGTGTATGATGAGGAGGGTGTTATAGTGTATGATGAGGGGGTGTTATAGTGTATGATGAGGGGGTGTTATAGTGTATGATGAGGGGGTGTTATAGTGTATGATGAGGGGGTGTTATAGTGTATGATGAGGGGTGTTATAGTGTATGATGAGGGGGTGTTATAGTGTATGATGAGGGGGTGTTATAGTGTATGATGAGGAGGTGTATAGTGTATGAGGAGGTGTTATAGTGTATGATGAGGGGGTGTTATAGTGTATGATGAGGGGGTGTTATAGTGTATGATGAGGAGGTGTTATAGTGTCTGATGAGGGGGTGTTATAGTGTATGATGAGGGGGTGTTATAGTGTATGATGAGGGGGTGTTATAGTGTATGATGAGGGGGTGTTATAGTGTATGATGAGGGGGTGTTATAGTGTATGATGAGGAGGTGTTATAGTGTATGATGAGGAGGTGTTATAGTGTATGATGAGGGGGTGTTATAGTGTATGATGAGGGGTGTTATAGTGTATGATGAGGAGGTGTTATAGTGTATGATGAGGAGGTGTTATAGTGTATGATGAGGAGGTGTTATAGTGTATGATGAGGGGGTGTTATAGTGTATGATGAGGAGGTGTTATAGTGTATGATGAGGAGGTGTTATAGTGTATGATGAGGAGGTGTTATAGTGTATGATGAGGGGGTGTTATAGTGTATGATGAGGGGGTGTTATAGTGTATGATGAGGAGGTGTTATAGTGTATGATGAGGGGGTGTTATAGTGTATGATGAGGGGTGTTATAGTGTATGATGAGGGGGTGTTATAGTGTATGATGAGGAGGTGTTATAGTGTATGATGAGGGGGTGTTATAGTGTATGATGAGGAGGTGTTATAGTGTATGATGAGGAGGTGTTATAGTGTATGATGAGGAGGTGTTATAGTGTATGATGAGGGGGTGTTTATAGTGTATGATGAGGAGGTGTTATAGTGTATGATGAGGGGTGTTATAGTGTATGATGAGGAGGTGTTATAGTGTATGATGAGGGGGTGTTATAGTGTATGATGAGGCGGTGTTATAGTGTATGATGAGGAGGTGTTATAGTGTATGATGAGGGGGTGTTATAGTGTATGATGAGGAGGTGTTATAGTGTATGATGAGGAGGTGTTATAGTGTATGATGAGGGGGTGTTATAGTGTATGATGAGGAGGTGTTATAGTGTATGATGAGGGGGTGTTATAGTGTATGATGAGGAGGTGTTATAGTGTATGATGAGGGGTGTTATAGTGTATGATGAGGAGGTGTTATAGTGTATGATGAGGGGGTGTTATAGTGTATGATGAGGAGGTGTTATAGTGTATGATGAGGAGGTGTTATAGTGTATGATGAGGAGGTGTTATAGTGTATGATGAGGAGGTGTTATAGTGTATGATGAGGAGGTGTTATAGTGTATGATGAGGAGGTGTTATAGTGTATGATGAGGGGTGTTATAGTGTATGATGAGGAGGTGTTATAGTGTATGATGAGGGGTGTTATAGTGTATGATGAGGGGTGTTATAGTGTATGATGAGGAGGTGTTATAGTGTATGATGAGGAGGTGTTATAGTGTATGATGAGGGTGTTATAGTGTATGATGAGGAGGTGTTATAGTGTATGATGAGGGGGTGTTATAGTGTATGATGAGGGGGTGTTATAGTGTATGATGAGGAGGTGTTATAGTGTATGATGAGGAGGTGTTATAGTGTATGATGAGGAGGTGTTATAGTGTATGATGAGGAGGTGTATGATGAGGGGGTGTATGATGAGGGGGTGTTATAGTGTATGATGAGGAGGTGTTATAGTGTATGATGAGGGGGTGTATGCTGAGGGGTGTATGATGAGGGGGTGTTATAGTGTGTGATGAGGGGGTGTTATAGTGTATGATGAGGAGGTGTTATAGTGTATGATGAGGAGGTGTTATAGTGTATGATGAGGGGGTGTTATAGTGTATGATGAGGGGGTGTTATAGTGTATGATGAGGAGGTGTTATAGTGTATGATGAGGGGGTGTTATAGTGTATGATGAGGGGGTGTTATAGTGTATGATGAGGGGGTGTTATAGTGTATGATGAGGAGGTGTTATAGTGTATGATGAGGAGGTGTTATAGTGTCTGATGAGGGGGTGTTATAGTGTCTGATGAGGAGGTGTTATAGTGTATGATGAGGGGGTGTTATAGTGTATGATGAGGGGGTGTTATAGTGTATGATGAGGAGGTGTTATAGTGTATGATGAGGAGGTGTTATAGTGTATGATGAGGAGGTGTTATAGTGTATGATGAGGGGGTGTTATAGTGTATGATGAGGGGGTGTTATAGTGTATGATGAGGAGGTGTTATAGTGTATGATGAGGGGTGTTATAGTGTATGCTGAGGAGGTGTTATAGTGTATGATGAGGAGGTGTTATAGTGTATGATGAGGGGGTGTTATAGTGTCTGCTGAGGAGGTGTTATAGTGTATGATGAGGGGGTGTTATAGTGTATGATGAGGAGGTGTTATAGTGTATGATGAGGGGGTGTTATAGTGTATGATGAGGAGGTGTTATAGTGTATGATGAGGAGGTGTTATAGTGTATGATGAGGAGGTGTTATAGTGTATGATGAGGGGGTGTTATAGTGTATGATGAGGAGGTGTTATAGTGTATGATGAGGGGGTGTTATAGTGTATGATGAGGAGGTGTTCTAGTGTATGATGAGGAGGTGTTACTAGTGTATGCTGAGGGGGTGTTATAGTGTAGATGAGGGGGTGTATAGTGTATGATGAGGAGGTGTTATAGTGTATGATGAGGGGGTGTTATAGTGTATGATGAGGAGGTGTTATAGTGTATGATGAGGGGGTGTTATAGTGTATGATGAGGGGTGTTATAGTGTATGATGAGGAGGTGTTATAGTGTATGATGAGGGGGTGTTATAGTGTATGATGAGGGGGTGTTATAGTGTATGATGAGGAGGTGTTATAGTGTATGATGAGGAGGTGTTATAGTGTATGATGAGGAGGTGTTATAGTGTATGATGAGGGGGTGTTATAGTGTATGATGAGGAGGTGTTATAGTGTATGATGAGGAGGTGTTATAGTGTATGATGAGGGGGTGTTATAGTGTATGATGAGGAGGTGTTATAGTGTATGATGAGGGTGTTATAGTGTATGATGAGGAGGTGTTATAGTGTATGATGAGGAGGTGTTATAGTGTATGATGAGGAGGTGTTATAGTGTATGATGAGGAGGTGTTATAGTGTATGATGAGGGGTGTTATAGTGTATGATGAGGAGGTGTTATAGTGTATGATGAGGAGGTGTTATAGTGTATGATGAGGAGGTGTTATAGTGTATGATGAGGAGGTGTTATAGCTGAGGAGGTGTTATAGTGAATGATGAGGAGGTGTTATCGTGTATGATGAGGAGGTGTTATAGTGTATGATGAGGAGGTGTTATAGTGTATGATGAGGGGGTGTTATAGTGTATGATGAGGAGGTGTTATAGTGTATGATGAGGAGGTGTATGATGAGGAGGTGTTATAGTGTATGATGAGGAGGTGTTATAGTGTATGATGAGGGGGTGTTATAGTGTATGATGAGGGGGTGTTATAGTGTATGATGAGGAGCTGTTATAGTGTATGATGAGGGGGTGTTATAGTGTATGATGAGGGGGTGTTATAGTGTATGATGAGAAGGTGTTATAGTGTATGATGAGGAGGTGTTATAGTGTATGATGAGGAGGTGTTATAGTGTATGATGAGGAGGTGTTATAGTGTATGATGAGGGGGTGTTATAGTGTATGATGAGGGGGTGTTATAGTGTATGATGAGGGGGTGTTATAGTGTATGATGAGGAGGTGTTATAGTGTATGATGAGGAGGTGTTATAGTGTATGATGAGGAGGTGTTATAGTGTATGATGAGGAGGTGTTATAGTGTATGATGAGGAGGTGTTATAGTGTATGATGAGGAGGTGTTATAGTGTATGATGAGGGGGTGTTATAGTGTATGATGAGGAGGTGTTATAGTGTATGATGAGGAGGTGTTATAGTGTATGATGAGGAGGTGTTATAGTGTATGATGAGGGGGTGTTATAGTGTATGATGAGGGGGTGTTATAGTGTATGATGAGGAGGTGTTATAGTGTATGATGAGGGGGTGTTATAGTGTATGATGAGGGGGTGTTATAGTGTATGATGAGGAGGTGTTATAGTGTATGATGAGGGGGTGTTATAGTGTATGATGAGGGGGTGTTATAGTGTATGATGAGGGGGTGTTATAGTGTATGATGAGGAGGTGTTATAGTGTATGATGAGGAGGTGTTATAGTGTATGATGAGGAGGTGTTATAGTGTATGATGAGGAGGTGTTATAGTGTATGATGAGGGGGTGTTATAGTGTATGATGAGGAGGTGTTATAGTGTATGATGAGGGGGTGTTATAGTGTATGATGAGGGGGTGTTATAGTGTATGATGAGGAGGTGTTATAGTGTATGATGAGGGGTGTTATAGTGTATGATGAGGGGGTGTTATAGTGTATGATGAGGGGGTGTTATAGTGTATGATGAGGAGGTGTTATAGTGTATGATGAGGGGGTGTTATAGTGTATGATGAGGGGGTGTTATAGTGTATGATGAGGAGGTGTTATAGTGTATGATGAGGAGGTGTTATAGTGTATGATGAGGGGTGTTATAGTGTATGATGAGGAGGTGTTATAGTGTATGATGAGGAGGTGTTATAGTGTATGATGAGGAGGTGTTATAGTGTATGATGAGGAGGTGTTATAGTGTATGATGAGGAGGTGTTATAGTGTATGATGAGGGGGTGTTATAGTGTATGATGAGGGGGTGTTATAGTGTATGATGAGGGGGTGTTATAGTGTATGATGAGGGGGTGTTATAGTGTATGATGAGGGGGTGTTATAGTGTATGATGAGGGGGTGTTATAGTGTATGATGAGGGGGTGTTATAGTGTATGATGAGGGGGTGTTATAGTGTATGATGAGGAGGTGTTATAGTGTATGATGAGGGGGTGTTATAGTGTATGATGAGGGGGTGTTATAGTGTATGATGAGGGGGTGTTATAGTGTATGATGAGGAGGTGTATGATGAGGAGGTGTATGATGAGGCGGTGTTATAGTGTATGATGAGGAGGTGTTATAGTGTATGATGAGGGGGTGTTATAGTGTATGATGAGAGGTGTTATAGTGTATGATGAGGAGGTGTTATAGTGTATGATGAGGGGGTGTTATAGTGTATGATGAGGAGGTGTTATAGTGTATGATGAGGGGGTGTTATAGTGTATGATGAGGAGGTGTTATAGTGTATGATGAGGAGGTGTTATAGTGTATGATGAGGGGGTGTTATAGTGTATGATGAGGAGGTGTTATAGTGTATGATGAGGAGGTGTTATAGTGTATGATGAGGAGGTGTTATAGTGTATGATGAGGAGGTGTTATAGTGTATGATGAGGGGGTGTTATAGTGTATGATGAGGGGGTGTTATAGTGTATGATGAGGGGGTGTTATAGTGTATGATGAGGGGGTGTTATAGTGTATGATGAGGAGGTGTTATAGTGTATGATGAGGAGGTGTTATAGTGTATGATGAGGAGGTGTTATAGTGTATGATGAGGAGGTGTTATAGAGTATGATGAGGGGGTGTTATAGTGTATGATGAGGAGGTGTTATAGTGTATGATGAGGGGGTGTTATAGTGTATGATGAGGGGGTGTTATAGTGTATGATGAGGGGGTGTATAGTGTATGATGAGGAGGTGTTTAGTGTATGATGAGGGGTGCACTGTATGACAGCAGAGCTCCATGTTATGTAGTGTCGGAGGATACGCGGTGTTGCGGGCGGCTGGGGGGGTCACTGACTCCTCACGTTGGGGTCTTGGCGGCAGACCCGTCCCGCTCATACATCTTGTTTGGCCGCCGCTCGTCCTCCGCTAGAGAATCTTAATTTGGTGGAAATTCATCATAATCCGGGACATCATTTACAGATATTAAATCTCGGCGACATAAAGGGCAGCCGCGGCCGTTGCCGGGGGAGACGCTGTGATTTAGGATACATTGTATCATCTCCTGACTAATTATCACACCGGGATCTGCTCCTTATTAAAGGGACGGGGCCTTTCTCACCGCGCACATTCCAATAACGGGGCCCCGCGTGTATGACGCCGCCGCCAGGTTACCGGAGGAGACGGTGCACCCCCCCCTGGTGCCCCCCGCTGTGTGAGGTTCCAGGCACCCTAAGGTCACTCCCCAATGCGGAGAAGGATAGCGTCACCCTTGTGGCCACTGCGGGGCGTCTGCGTCATGTGATCTCGGCCGCCACACGTCGTCTTTCCTTCTGCTATTCCTGTGACTTGTGTGCTCAGTTTATGTTGTGGTCGGATTACACTCTACCCAGAGTCCCTTGCTCCAGTGTCATACAAGGACCAGGAAGTCATTGGAGACATTAGGACATGGAAAGTTCCAGAGTTGGGTCACTATGAAACGATTCTAGGATTCTTGCTGGAGTGGATACAGTAGGATTTATCACCTCACTGGACTCTGTAACTCATGGATCCAACTGTGTGTCTATTCTGTTATTAAACAGTTAGTTTGTGTTTTTATAAATGTATCTTACCTGAGGTTATGCAGGCTTTCTATTGGCTATGCAGGCTTTCTATTGGCTATGCAGGCTTTCTATTGGCTATGCAGGTTATGCAGGCTTTCTATTGGCTATGCAGGTTATGCAGTCTTTCTATTGGCTATGCAGGTTATGCAGGCTTTCTATTGGCTATGCAGGTTTTGCAGGCTTTCTATTGGCTATGCAGGTTATGCAGGCTTTCTATTGGCTATGCAGGTTATGCAGGCTTTCTATTGGCTAGCTCCCCTGAACCTTCCAGAGGCCTACAGTTGATAAATCTAGGCTCATCTCTGGCTTTCTGGTTACCGCCTGTTTTTGCTGCTGACCTGCTAATAAAGGACTGTGAGTTTTTCATCTTCTCCTTTTCCATGTTTGTTTCCATGTCCCCCCCCCCCCCCCTTACCACCAGTTGGGAGCTGCTACATACACCAGGATTGCCCGGGGGGAGGACCTTATTGTCACACAGCCTCCTACACTTCTTTCTTCACCCTGCTGGCCATGGCGGCTGCAGATAAGGCCAACACCAGGATTGAACTACGGTGACATCCACCACTAGGCCGCAACCAAGCCTGACACTTAGTCCTAGTCATATCTACCCCTATACATTGTCAGCCCATGGTGGGGATGATGCAGACACACCAATTCTTCTCTGATGTTAGTTGGGCATAATTGGAAGTCAGGACAATGGTGCCACCAGCTTTTGTTGACCTGAAAGTGGAGATCAGACCAAACCTTCTGAAGGCTCATCAAGCACCAGATGTTGTTCCAGCAGTCCAGCTTTGTGTGCCCTTTGTGGTAACAGCAGTATCATCCTAAAGTCAAGAGGATCACCAAGTGTAAAAACTAAGTCCAGTGATAATCCAGAAAATAAGTATGGTCCTTGATCATGGATGGTCCACTGCTTCTGTTATCATTCTTCTTCTTACTACCTCCAGACGACATCATGAAGAGGCTCCTGACACTTACAGAAAGGACAATTACAACCTGCCGGAGCCCAACAGGGAGTGCAAGCTTCCAGGAGGAGATGAGTAGTCTGGGGGCTGAGGCCTAGCTGGTGGTGACCTCCTGTATGATACTCCCGCACCTCTGGGGGCTGAGGCCTAGCTGGTGGTGACCTCCTGTATGATACTCCCGCACCTCTGGGGGCTGAGGTCTAGCTGGTGGTGACCTCCTGTATGATACTCCCGCACCTGTGGGGGCTGAGGCCTAGCTGGTGGTGACCTCCTGTATGATACTCCCGCACCTCTGGGGGCTGAGGCCTAGCTGGTGGTGACCTCCTGTATGATACTCCCGCACATCTGGGGGCTGAGGCCTAGCTGGGTGGTGACCTCCTGTATGATACTCCCGCACCTCTGGGGGCTGAGGCCTAGCTGGTGGTGACCTCCCGTATGATACTCCCGCACCTGTGGGGGCTGAGGTCTAGCTGGTGGTGACCTCCTGTATGATACTCCCGCACCTCTGGGGGCTGAGGCCTAGCTGGTGGTGACCTCCTGTATGATACTCCCGCACCTCTGGGGGCTGAGGCCTAGCTGGTGGTGACCTCCTGTATGATACTCTCGCACCTCTGGGGGCTGAGGCCTAGCTGGTGGTGACCTCCTGTATGATACTCCCGCACCTCTGGGGGCTGAGGCCTAGCTGGTGGTGACCTCCTGTATGATACTCCCACACCTCTGGGGGCTGAGGCCTAGCTGGTGGTGACCTCCCGTATGATACTCCCGCACCTCTGGGGGCTGAGGCCTAGCTGGTGGTGACCTCCTGTATGATACTCCCGCACCTCTGGGGGCTGAGGCCTAGCTGGTGGTGACCTCCTGTATGATACTCCCGCACCTCTGGGGGCTGAGGCCTAGCTGGTGGTGACCTCCTGTATGATACTCTCGCACCTCTGGGGGCTGAGGCCTAGCTCGTGGTGACCTCCTGTATGATACTCCTGCACCTCTGGGGGCTGAGGCCTAGCTGGTGGTGACCTCCTGTATGATACTCCCGCACCTCTGGGGGCTGAGGCCTAGCTGGTGGTGACCTCCTGTATGATACTCCCGCACCTCTGGGGGCTGAGGCCTAGCTGGTGGTGACCTCCTGTATGATACTCTCGCACCTCTGGGGGCTGAGGCCTAGCTCGTGGTGACCTCCTGTATGATACTCCTGCACCTCTGGGGGCTGAGGCCTAGCTGGTGGTGACCTCCTGTATGATACTCCCGCACCTCTGGGGGCTGAGGCCTAGCTGGTGGTGACCTCCTGTATGATACTCCCGCACCTCTGGGGGCTGAGGTCTAGCTGGTGGTGACCTCCTGTATGATACTCCCGCACCTCTGGGGGCTGAGGCCTAGCTGGTGGTGACCTCCTGTATGATAGTCCCGCACCTCTGGGGGCTGAGGCCTAGCTGGTGGTGACCTCCTGTATGATACTCCCGCACCTCTGGGGGCTGAGGCCTAGCTGGTGGTGACCTCCTGTATGATACTCCCGCACCTCTGGGGGCTGAGGCCTAGCTGGTGGTGACCTCCCGTATGATACTCCCGCACCTCTGGGGGCTGAGGCCTAGCTGGTGGTGACCTCCTGTATGATACTCCCGCACCTCTCGGGGCTGAGGCCTAGCTGGTGGTGACCTCCTGTATGATACTCCCGCACCTCTCCGGGCTGAGGCCTAGCTGGTGGTGACCTCCTGTATGATACTCCCGCACCTCTGGGGGCTGAGGTCTAGCTGGTGGTGACCTCCTGTATGATACTCCCGCACCTCTGGGGACTGAGGCCTAGCTGGTGGTGACCTCCTGTATAATACTCCTGCACCTCTGGGGGCTGAGGCCTAGCTGGTGGTGACCTCCTGTATGATACTCCCGCACCTCTGGGGGCTGAGGTCTAGCTGGTGGTGACCTCCTGAAAGATACTCCCGCACCTCTGGGGGCTGAGGCCTAGCTGGTGGTGACCTCCTGTATGATACTCCCGCACCTCTGGGGGCTGAGGTCTAGCTGGTGGTGACCTCCTGAAAGATACTCCCGCACCTCTGGGGACTGAGGCCTAGCTGGTGGTGACCTCCTGTATGATACTCCCGCACCTCTGGGGGCTGAGGCCTAGCTGGTGGTGACCTCCTGTATGATACTCCCGCACCTCTGGGGGCTGAGGCCTAGCTGGTGGTGACCTCCTGTATGATACTCCCGCACCTCTGGGGGCTGAGGCCTAGCTGGTGGTGACCTCCTGTATGATACTCCCGCACCTCTGGGGGCTGAGGCCTAGCTGGGTGGTGACCTCGCGTATGATACTCCCGCACCTCTGGGGGCTGAGGTCTAGCTGGTGGTGATCTCCTGTATGATACTCCTGCACCTGTGGGGGGCTGAGGCCTAGCTGGTGGTGACCTCCTGTATGATACTCCCGCACCTCTGGGGGCTGAGGCCTAGCTGGTGGTGACCTCCTGTATGATACTCCCGCACCTCTGGGGGCTGAGGCCTAGCTGGTGGTGACCTCCTGTATGATACTCCTGCACCTGTGGGGGCTGAGGCCTAGCTGGTGGTGACCTCCTGTATGATACTCCCGCACCTCTGGGGGCTGAGGCCTAGCTGGTGGTGACCTCCTGTATGATACTCCCGCACCTCTGGGGGCTGAGGTCTAGCTGGTGGTGACCTCCTGTATGATACTCCCGCACCTCTGGGGGCTGAGGCCTAGCTGGTGGTGACCTCCTGTATGATACTCCCGCACCTCTGGGGGCTGAGGCCTAGCTGGTGGTGACCTCCTGTATGATACTCCCGCACCTCTGGGGGCTGGGGCCTAGCTGGTGGTGACCTCCTGTATGATACTCCCGCACCTCTGGGGGCTGAGGCCTAGCTGGTGGTGACCTCCTCCTGTATGATACTCCTGCACCTCTGGGGGCTGAGGCCTAGCTGGGTGGTGACCTCCCGTATGATACTCCTGCACCTCTGGGGGCTGAGGCCTAGCTGGGTGGTGACCTCCCGTATGATACTCCTGCACCTCTGGGGGCTGAGGCCTAGCTGGTGGTGACCTCCTGTATGATACTCCCGCACCTCTGGGGGCTGAGGCCTAGCTGGTGGTGACCTCCTGTATGATACTCCTGCACCTCTGGGGGCTGAGGCCTAGCTGGTGGTGACCTCCCCTATGATACTCCCGCACCTGTGGGGGCTGAGGCCTAGCTGGTGGTGACCTCCTGTATGATACTCCCGCACCTCTGGGGGCTGAGGCCTAGCTGGTGGTGACCTCCTGTATGATACTCCCGCACCTCTGGGGGCTGAGGCCTAGCTGGTGGTGACCTCCTGTATGATACTCCCGCACCTCTGGGGGCTGAGGCCTAGCTGGTGGTGACCTCCTGTATGATACTCCCGCACCTCTGGGGGCTGAGGCCTAGCTGGGTGGTGACCTCCTGTATGATACTCCCGCACCTCTGGGGGCTGAGGCCTAGCTGGTGGTGACCTCCTGTATGATACTCCCGCACCTCTGGGGGCTGAGGCCTAGCTGGTGGTGACCTCCTGTATGATACTCCCGCACCTCTGGGGGCTGAGGCCTAGCTGGTGGTGACCTCCTGTATGATACTCCCGCACCTCTGGGGGCTGAGGCCTAGCTGGGTGGTGACCTCCTGTATGATACTCCCGCACCTCTGGAGGGCTGAGGCCTAGCTGGGTGGTGACCTCCCGTATGATACTCCCGCCCTGTGGGGGCTGAGGCCTAGCTGGTGGTGACCTCCTGTATGATAGTCCCGCACCTGTGGGGGCTGAGGCCTAGCTGGTGGTGACCTCCCGTATGATACTCCCGCACCTCTGGGGGCTGAGGCCTAGCTGGTGGTGACCTCCCGTATGATACTCCCGCACCTCCGCACCGGGATCTGTTCCTTATTAAAGGGACGGGGCCTTTCTCACCGCGCACATTCCAATAACGGGGCCCCGCGTGTATGACGCCGCCGCCAGGTTACCGGAGGAGACGGTGCACCCCCCCCTGGTGCCCCCCGCTGTGTGAGGTTCCAGGCACCCTAAGGTCACTCCCCAATGCGGAGAAGGATAGCGTCACCCTTGTGGCCACTGCGGGGCGTCTGCGTCATGTGATCTCGGCCGCCACACGTCGTCTTTCCTTCTGCTATTCCTGTGACTTGTGTGCTCAGTTTATGTTGTGGTCGGATTACACTCTACCCAGAGTCCCTTGCTCCAGTGTCATACAAGGACCAGGAAGTCATTGGAGACATTAGGACATGGAAAGTTCCAGAGTTGGGTCACTATGAAACGATTCTAGGATTCTTGCTGGAGTGGATACAGTAGGATTTATCACCTCACTGGACTCTGTAACTCATGGATCCAACTGTGTGTCTATTCTGTTATTAAACAGTTAGTTTGTGTTTTTATAAATGTATCTTACCTGAGGTTATGCAGGCTTTCTATTGGCTATGCAGGTTATGCAGGCTTTCTATTGGCTATGCAGGTTATGCAGGCTTTCTATTGGCTATGCAGGTTATGCAGGCTTTCTATTGGCTATGCAGGTTTTGCAGGCTTTCTATTGGCTATGCAGGTTATGCAGGCTTTCTATTGGCTATGCAGGTTATGCAGGCTTTCTATTGGCTAGCTCCCCTGAACCTTCCAGAGGCCTACAGTTGATAAATCTAGGCTCATCTCTGGCTTTCTGGTTACCGCCTGTTTCTGCTGCTGACCTGCTAATAAAGGACTGTGAGTTTTTCATCTTCTCCTTTTCCATGTTTGTTTCCATGTCCCCCCCCCCCTTACCACCAGTTGGGAGCTGCTACATACACCAGGATTGCCCGGGGGGAGGACCTTATTGTCACACAGCCTCCTACACTTCTTTCTTCACCCTGCTGGCCATGGCGGCTGCAGATAAGGCCAACACCAGGATTGAACTACGGTGACATCCACCACTAGGCCGCAACCAAGCCTGACACTTAGTCCTAGTCATATCTACCCCTATACATTGTCAGCCCATGGTGGGGATGATGCAGACACACCAATTCTTCTCTGATGTTAGTTGGGCATAATTGGAAGTCAGGACAATGGTGCCACCAGCTTTTGTTGACCTGAAAGTGGAGATCAGACCAAACCTTCTGAAGGCTCATCAAGCACCAGATGTTGTTCCAGCAGTCCAGCTTTGTGTGCCCTTTGTGGTAACAGCAGTATCATCCTAAAGTCAAGAGGATCACCAAGTGTAAAAACTAAGTCCAGTGATAATCCAGAAAATAAGTATGGTCCATGATCATGGATGGTCCACTGCTTCTGTTATCATTCTTCTTCTTACTACCTCCAGACGACATCATGAAGAGGCTCCTGACACTTACAGAAAGGACAATTACAACCTGCCGGAGTCCAACAGGGAGTGCAAGCTTCCAGGAGGAGATGAGTAGTCTGGGGGCTGAGGCCTAGCTGGTGGTGACCTCCTGTATGATACTCCCGCACCTCTGGGGGCTGAGGCCTAGCTGGTGGTGACCTCCTGTATGATACTCCCGCACCTCTGGGGGCTGAGGCCTAGCTGGGTGGTGACCTCCTGTATGATACTCCCGCACCTCTGGAGGGCTGAGGCCTAGCTGGGTGGTGACCTCCCGTATGATACTCCCGCCCTGTGGGGGCTGAGGCCTAGCTGGTGGTGACCTCCTGTATGATAGTCCCGCACCTCTGGGGGCTGAGGCCTAGCTGGTGGTGACCTCCCGTATGATATTCCCGCACCTCTGGGGGCTGAGGCCTAGCTGGTGGTGACCTCCCGTATGATACTCCCGCACCTCTGGGGGCTGAGGCCTAGCTGGTATGATACTCCTGTATGATACTCTCGCACCTCTGGGGGCTGAGGCCTAGCTGGTGGTGACCTCCTGTATGATACTCCCGCACCTCTGGGGGCTGAGGCCTAGCTGGTGGTGACCTCCTGTATGATACTCCCGCACCTCTGGGGGCTGAGGTCTAGCTGGTGGTGACCTCCTGTATGATACTCCCGCACCTCTGGAGGGCTGAGGCCTAGCTGGGTGGTGACCTCCCGTATGATACTCCCGCCCTGTGGGGGCTGAGGCCTAGCTGGTGGTGACCTCCTGTATGATAGTCCCGCACCTCTGGGGGCTGAGGCCTAGCTGGTGGTGACCTCCCGTATGATACTCCCGCACCTCTGGGGGCTGAGGCCTAGCTGGTGGTGACCTCCCGTATGATACTCCCGCACCTCTGGGGGCTGAGGCCTAGCTGGTGGTGACCTCCTGTATGATACTCCCGCACCTCTCGGGGCTGAGGCCTAGCTGGTGGTGACCTCCTGTATGATACTCCCGCACCTGTGGGGGCTGAGGCCTAGCTGGTGGTGACCTCCCGTATGATACTCCCGCACCTCTGGGGGCTGAGGCCTAGCTGGTGGTGACCTCCTGTATGACACTCCCGCACCTCTGGGGGCTAAGGCCTAGCTGGTGGTGACCGCCTGTATGATACTCCCACACCTCTGGGGGCTGAGGCCTAGCTGGTGGTGACCTCCTGTATGATACTCCCGCACCTCTGGGGGCTGAGGCCTAGCTGGTGGTGACCTCCTGTATGATACTCCCGCACCTGTGGGGGCTGAGGCCTAGCTGGTGGTGACCTCCCGTATGATACTCCCGCACCTGTGGGGGCTGAGGCCTTGCTGGTGGTGACCTCCTGTATGATACTCCCGCACCTGTGGGGGCTGAGGCCTTGCTGGTGGTGACCTCCTGTATGATACTCCCGCACCTGTGGGGGCTGAGGCCTTGCTGGTGGTGACCTCCTGTATGATACTCCCGCACCTCTGGGGGCTGAGGCCTAGCTGGTGGTGACCTCCCGTATGATACTCCCGCACCTCTGGGGCCTGAGGTCTAGCTGGTGGTGACCTCCTGTATGATACTCCCGCACCTCTGGGGGCTGAGGCCTAGCTGGTGGTGACCTCCTGTATGATACTCCCGCACCTCTGGGGGCTGAGGCCTAGCTGGTGGTGACCTCCTGTATGATACTCCCGCACCTCTGGGGGCTGAGGCCTAGCTGGTGGTGACCTCCTGTATGATAGTCCCGCACCTCTGGGGGCTGAGGCCTAGCTGGTGGTGACCTCCTGTATGATACTCTCGCACCTCTGGGGGCTGAGGCCTAGCTGGGTGGTGACCTCCTGTATGATACTCCCGCACCTCTAGGGGCTGAGGCCTAGCTGGTGGTGACCTCCCGTATGATACTCCCGCACCTCTGGGGGCTGAGGCCTAGCTGGTGGTGACCTCCTGTATGATACTCCCGCACCTCTGGGGTCTGAGGCCTAGATGGTGGTGACCTCCCGTATGATACTCCCGCACCTGTGGGGGCTGAGGCCTAGCTGGTGGTGACCTCCTGTATGATACTCCCGCACCTCTGGGGGCTGAGGTCTAGCTGGTGGTGATCTCCTGTATGATACTCCCGCACCTCTGGGGGCTGAGGCCTAGCTGGTGGTGACCTCCTGTATGATACTCCCGCACCTCTGGGGGCTGAGGCCTAGCTGGTGGTGACCTCCTGTATGATACTCCTGCACCTCTGGGGGCTGAGGCCTAGCTGGTGGTGACCTCCTGTATGATACTCCCGCACCTCTGGGGGCTGAGGCCTAGCTGGTGGTGACCTCCTGTATGATACTCCTGCACCTCTGGGGGCTGAGGCCTAGCTGGTGGTGACCTCCTGTATGATACTCCCGCACCTCTGGGGGCTGAGGCTTAGCTGGTGGTGACCTCCTGTATGATACTCCCGCACCTGTGGGGGGCAGACATGTGGTGCTGTAAGATATGTGGGAGCAGAGCCGGAAGGATCCCCGGGGGTAATCCCCCCTTTCGGCAGCACAAAACCGCTGCACAGCTCACAATAATGTAAGATGCCTCCATTGCGTGACAACCCTCGGCTGACCTGTAGCCTACATTACTCTGGACGCTACAAGAACATTCCTACCTGCAGGTCACATCAGTATTATATAACATTACATAAGCAAGGGATGTGTGGGGAGCGGAGGAGGAAGGAGCTCGGGCCTCTTCTTCTTTACTGCAGTATGACTGTCCCCAGAGAAGTCCTCACTGTCCTCCTAAGGAGGAACCCCCTTTTTTTATTAAATTGGAAGGTTCTGGGTGAGCAGCCAATAGGAAGCCGCCTGCTGCCATGTGGATACATATTAAATAACATTGATACAATCCCCCCCCCCCCCCCCCACACACACACACTTGGGTTGGTGTTGGACTGGATACATGAAAATGAGGATTATACAGTTGGTAGGTAACGCCCTTAAACCAACTGTTTGCTAAGGAAAGGTGCGGTGTCGTGTCCTGTAATCCACTCCTTGCACCAAGGCCTGAAAATTTATCCGAAGACACATCACCTAGGTGGCATCATCATAAACATAAATGATATGCATAGTACATACCTGCCGACTGACAGTATAACTCTAGTGTGCAACGTCTAGGTGTCAGTATTTAAACAACCCCGGTCCCCTAGAGACCTGAGGTTTACAGAGGTCACACAATTACTGAGCTCAGGTTTTAGGTGTAAGCCTGCGGTCAGAATTTGACAAAGACAAAAAGACGATCCGACACAGTCTTGGCTACATACCTGCAAAGCCTAAAGAAAGAGGTAAAGAGGTGGTAGCTCCTCTCCAATCACACTCCGGTTTACAATCCAGCCACATCATTGGATAACATCTTACACTATACAACTATTGAGGCTACAGCTGCAGATTACCTGAGATCTCCCGACATTATCCTCTGGGTGAGGCTCACTAAATGGATCCTGACAGGTAGAGGCCTTATTCGCAACTACTCCCTTGCCTATACATTGGCCGGGTTGTTGGATACCCCTTAGGTAATTGAAAGATCCACCCACGGCTCAGCTTAAATGCAAACTGATTTATAGTATTAATACTATAGTCATGCAAAAAACAATAATAGTCATAATAACAGCCCAATGGGTACACAGCTTAAAATGTTTATAGAAGCAGCATGGCTACCCTTGGTAGCAAAAATAGCAATGTCCATTTCCTAGAAAGAAAGGAATTAAGTGCAATTATAATTATAACTTTTTCCCTGGAGTAACTGACCATAAGTCTCTGAGAGCTCCTATAGGTAGACTCCATACTCTGGGCACAGTCCTTGATGTAGGAAAAAGTAGGGAAATAAAAACAAAAGGTCTCGTCTTCAGATGAGGGACACAGTCCTTTGGCGAGGTATCTCTGCGTTAGCATAGATGGTGCTTTCATAGCACAACTGGGGGAAAGTTCAGGAAAGTTTTTGACCTTAATAAATAAATGGAGAGTCCCAGGAGAGTCTCTGGCTCTGTGAGGGTAACTGGGCTCAGCCCAACTGGGAGTAGAAAAGATCAGAAATATATATCAGGGAACTACTCACTGTGTTCACATCCGATGCAAGCAGGTCCACTGGCAAAGCAACAGCCGGATGGGGGCCCCGGGGTAGACTTCGGGAACTGCATGCTCCTCAATGACATCACTGTTCTCATGAGGCTCAGGAGTAGGTGTGCTGACCTCCGGGGCAGCAGCCTCACCAGCCGGTGGATCTGTAGAGCCCATTATCATCGACAGATCTAAGAACAAGTAGTTGGGCGCTTGGACTATGGTCATTGCTCCTTCCGCAGCCTCAAAACTCTTCCGAGGCCGGGTCATCACCGGAGGCAACCCCTCACGGGTACATCGGGATCCACCCCATCCTCAGCCACTTCTTTGGCCACAGCAGACACTTAAGAGCTGATCACACTCGCCATGGACCAGGCCTGGTCTATGGATAGCGATGGGGCTTGCGCTCACGATAACAGTAGACAGGGCTCTGCAGACTGGGGAGCAGCTGGAAGATGCAGCCATGGGTCCTCCTCGTAGTGGTTCTGGTAGACGTCTCTCTCGGGGTCTGGAATCCGGATAACCCCAGCAGCCCAGGGTCCTCAGGGTCCTTCTTGGAGGCTGAATGCAATCCACTCTCTAGCTTTTAGATTGTGGAGTCCCTCCGGAAGATCGGGCTGCTTCACGGACCGGCGAGGAATAAAGGCCTTCCGTCCGGTAAAGTCCTCAGTGGCAAAGCCAAAACGCAGCGGACTTGGCCTGTGGTCCGGTTGCTTTGGACCCAGGTACCCTCCTTCAAGCGGCCTGCCACAAAACACTGGGCCTCCTCCTGTCTGTGCTGGTCAGAGACAGCGTCTTTGAGATGCTGGCAGAGGGTCTCACCTCTGCCCCAAGGTTGGCAGGCAGGTGCCGGAACTGGATTGGGGACAGCCAGAGTGGTGGTAGAAGCAGCGGGGGCGATGATGACCTCTTCAGCCACAGTAGACCCTGGAACTGGCTCTGGAGCAGCCCTTGGTACCAGCATGGTAGCGAGAAGTGGCAGTAGGTACCGCCCGGACAGACCATGGAGCTCCATCACCGACCAGAGGTATGACCGGTCTGCTTGACAGAGCCCCGGGTCATGCCTCGATGCAGCCGATGTCCCGCAGAGCGTCTTCGGACCAGCTGGGCAGAGACCACTCTCACGGTCTTGAGGGCTTCAAGGTACTCTGGTTCTTCAGCAGGGGGTAGATGCCTGGGACCAGACATGTTGTCAATGACCTCTCTACTCCACAAGATACACCAAAGTTCTGGCCCTGGCTTAAGGTGGGGCAGGAAGTTTTCTTCTTTTTGGCAGGCTGGAGCTCATTGCTGCGCTACACAAGCTTCCAGAGGTTAACACTTTAGGCACTGCAGCGGCGGATGTAGCAGGGCTGACACAGTTCTTTTGCAGGGATTAACCTCCTGGGTGCTGGAGCTGAGCCATTAAAAGGCATAGAAGTATATATCCTGTTCGTGGCGCCACTTGCAACATCCCAAACCGGGACCTAGCCTTTTCTTGGGGCCTGGAGGCAGCTGGGGCCCAGAATACTGAAGTGGCTGGCTAGTGTTGCCCACGGCGTGCTGATGTCACGGTGCTTGGTATTGGGAGCAGAGGGTTGTCCTACAGCCTGGCTGGTCTCCAGCAGGTGGTGTGTGCAAGAAATATGGAGGGAGAGGCTGATGTACTGGTTCTCCCAGGGGCAACCCCTGAGTGTCTGTAAGATAAGTCCCTGGGTAATGGATGGGGAGCCCGTGGTGGTAATAGTCGTATCCAAGGATCAGGCGGAGGCAACGTTGTGCAAATCAACTCAAGGTTCTTTATTGAACAGGTAGCAGACAACGGGCCTAAACAGTCAAAAGCAGATTCTGGCAATGAAGTGGTCATGGAGACAGGTCCTCAGGAATAGTGCACCAGCCAGGTAGTAGATGCTGGGATAATGGAGATGGAGCTGTATCCAAACTGAGGAAGCTGCAGCTCTGGATTGGTCCTGGGATTAGGTTAAGTGTCAGCACTGAGGGGTGCTGAACATTGTCTCTCTCTGTAGACAGACTATGCAGTCTAGAGCATGTACAGGCTCCTGAGAAGGAGCATGAGGTCTGTACAGGGGTTTTATTACCCCCCCTGGTCAGGTGGTAGCTTCTCTCCAATCACACTCCAGTTTACAATCCAGTCAACTCATTGGTCAATAACTTACACCCATTTAACTATTGCCTGTTCAGACAGGATCTATAGCTGCTATTACATAATAATCAGGTTCTATAACCTTCATAGAGGGTTCATCTCCTACCCTGGAGAGGGCGCTATTCGCCACTAGCAGCCTGCCTATGTATTGGTAAAGGCAGCGTATATAGACCTTTATATACGGTAGATGACTGTGTCATTAGTCGCCCCGGGTACATGTATAGATGCCGCCATGCTGTGATCCCCCCCCCACACGAGCCGCATGTGTGGCTGATGGTGTAATAAGGACACACTGTTACTGTCCTGATGTAATAAAGATAGATAAATTCAAATATATTCAGTATGGTTCAGATACTGAGGCGCTCGGCGGGACTCAATATTCACATATTCAGGCTGTAGATGTGAGAATGGAGGGAGATGTGAGCGCTGCGGAGCGGGCAGAGCGGCGGGGGGCCTTGTATCGCCAGGGGACAACATTTCATTACTTTGGAATTTAAATATTCCCCTGCGTGAAATTCGGAGCCCCCAGGGGAAGGGGGGGTGACATCGATTGTCTCCTCACTCAATGAATCCATCGCTCGTTCCGCCTCAGAGATGGAGTCTTATTTTTGCTTTATCCTTCACCTACAACCCCCAACATTGACTGGAAAGTGATATCACAATCTTATTACAACAACCTCTAAGTGACGGTGTAGACTACATCTCACCAGCACCTCACTCCTGTAGGTACACGGTGGTAAGTACGTCCTGACCTGCTGGGACTCTCCATGGACTGACCTCATGCTGAGGAGGCAGAGCTGCTGCATGAACCAATGCTGGGGGGTGCGCAACATGGCTGCCAGGACCGTGCAAGCGAATGGACACTTACAGTTTTGTGGTCCTCGTGCCGAGGCCTGGTTGTGTGGTCACGGTGCCGAGGTGGTCATGGTGGCCCTTATCTGGCTGATAACAATTCTCTTGCCTCCTTCAGGCCTGATAGGGAGTCTGAGAGAAAGGGGCTACATAGCTATAAGGACCCGATGAGGCACTGCAGATTGCTAATGGTCCTGAGCTAAGCGGAGGTACAAAACAGTAGTGTAGGATGTGCCTGGTAGAAGCCGGGCTGAGGTAGTACCGGCTGTATACAGGATGTGTCTGGTAGTAGCCGGGCTGAGGTAGTACTGGCTGTATATAGGATGTGTCTGATAGTAGCCGGGCTGAGGTAGTACTGGCTGTATACAGGATGTGTCTGGTAGTAGCTGGGCTGAGGTAGTACTGGCTGTATACAGGATGTGTCTGGTAGTAGCTGGGCTGAGGTAGTACTGGCTGTATACAGGATGTGTCTGGTAGTAGCCGGGCTGAGGTAGTACTGGCTGTATATAGGATGTGCCTGGTAGTAGCCGGGCTGAGGTAGTACTGGCTGTATACAGGATGTCTGGTAGTAGCCGGGCTGAGGAAGTACTGGCTGTGTACAGGATCTGTCTGGTAGTAGCCGGGCTGAGGTAGTACTGGCTGTATACAGGATGTCTGGTAGTAGCCGGGCTGAGGTAGTACTGGCTGTGTACAGGATGTGTCTGGTAGTAGCCGGGCTGAGGTAGTACTGGCTGTATACAGGATGTGTCTGGTAGTAGCCGGGCTGAGGTAGTACTGGCTGTATACAGGATGTGTCTGGTAGTAGCCGGGCTGAGGTAGTACTGGCTGTATACAGGATGTGTCTGGTAGTTGCCGGGCTGAGGTAGTACTGGCTGTATACAGGATGTGTCTGGTAGTAGCCGGGCTGAGGTAGTACTGGCTGTATACAGGATGTGTCTGGTAGTAGCCGGGCTGAGGTAGTACTGGCTGTATACAGGATGTGTCTGGTAGTAGCTGGGCTGAGGAAGTACTGGCTGTATACAGGATGTGTCTGGTAGTAGCTGGGCTGAGGTAGTACTGGCGGTATACAGGATGTGACTGGTAGTAGCCGGGCTGAGGTAGTACTGGCTGTATACAGGATGTGTCTGGTAGTAGCTGGGCTGAGGAAGTACTGGCTGTATACAGGATGTGTCTGGTAGTAGCCGGGCTGAGGTAGTACTGGCTGTATACAGGATGTGTCTGGTAGTAGCTGGGCTGAGGCAGTACTGGCTGTATACAGGATGTGTCTGGTAGTAGCAGTGCTGAGGTAGTACTGGCTGTATACAGGATGTGTCTGGTAGTAGCTGGGCTGAGGTAGTACTGGCTGTATACAGGATGTGTCTGGTAGTAGCTGGGCTGAGGTAGTACTGGCTGTATACAGGATGTGTCTGGTAGTAGCCGGGCTGAGGTAGTACTGGCTGTATACAGGATGTGTCTGGTAGTAGCTGGGCTGAGGCAGTACTGGCTGTATACAGGATGTGTCTGGTAGTAGCAGTGCTGAGGTAGTACTGGCTGTATACAGGATGTGTCTGGTAGTAGCCGGGCTGAGGTAGTACTGGCTGTGTACAGGATGTGTCTGGTAGTAGCCGGGCTGAGGTAGTACTGGCTGTATACAGGATGTGTCTGGTAGTAGCCGGGCTGAGGTAGTACTGGCTGTATACAGGATATGTCTGGTAGTAGCTGGGCTGAGGTAGTACTGGCTGTATACAGGATGTGTCTGGTAGTAGCCGGGCTGAGGTAGTACTGGCTGTATACAGGATGTGTCTGGTAGTAGCCGGGCTGAGGTAGTACTGGCTGTATACAGGATGTGTCTGGTAGTAGCAGGGCTGAGGTAGTACTGGCTGTATACAGGATGTGTCTGGTAGTAGCCGGGCTGAGGTAGTACTGGCTGTATACAGGATGTGTCTGGTAGTAGCCGGGCTGAGGTAGTACTGGCTGTATACAGGATGTGTCTGGTAGTTGCCGGGCTGAGGTAGTACTGGCTGTATACAGGATGTGTCTGGTAGTAGTTGGGCTGAGGTAGTACTGGCTGTATACAGGATGTGTCTGGCAGTAGCCGGGCTGAGGTAGTACTGGCTGTATATAGGATGTGTCTGGTAGTAGCCGGGCTGAGGTAGTACTGGCTGTATACAGGATGTGTCTGGTAGTAGATGGGCTGAGGTAGTACTGGCTGTACACGCGATGTGTCTGGTGGTGCTGGCTGTACACGCGATGTGTCTGGTGGTGCTGGCTGTACACGCGATGTGTCTGGTGGTGCTGGCTGTACACGCGATGTGTCTGGTGGTGCTGGCTGTACACGCGATGTGTCTGGTGGTGCTGGCTGTACACGCGATGTGTCTGGTGGTGCTGGCTGTACACGCGATGTGTCTGGTGGTGCTGGCTGTACACGCGATGTGTCTGGTGGTGCTGGCTGTACACGCGATGTGTCTGGTGGTGCTGGCTGTACACGCGATGTGTCTGGTGGTGCTGGCTGTACACGCGATGTGTCTGGTGGTGCTGGCTGTACACGCGATGTGTCTGGTGGTGCTGGCTGTACACGCGATGTGTCTGGTGGTGCTGGCTGTACACGCGATGTGTCTGGTGGTGCTGGCTGTACACGCGATGTGTCTGGTGGTGCTGGCTGTACACGCGATGTGTCTGGTGGTGCTGGCTGTACACGCGATGTGTCTGGTGGTGCTGGCTGTACACGCGATGTGTCTGGTGGTAGCTGGGCTAAGGTAGTTCTGGCTGGATACGGATGTGCAGGCCATGGCTGAGGCTTGGTGGCTTCTTTGAGCTTCAGGTTGTTGCACATATCTTCTGGACTTAAGTCCTGATTAGGTCCCTGGAGCTGATGTTTTGCAGATTGTCTGGGTCTGTAGTCTACATTTACACTCTTCCTTCAACTCTCTTCCCTGTACAAAGTTTCCTGACTAGATCTGGGGCGGAATCCCTTTTATTATCTCCCAGTTCTCCCTTGTGGAGCTTCTAGGCGGACAGCTAATCGAGCCGCCTGCATTCTACCATGTGACAGGTTACCGTCAGCAAACAGTAAACATGAATAATAAGATATTATAATAAGACACTATGCTAACAATGGCTGGTAGGTGGGGGTGGTACTCCATGGCTCTGGGGGGGATTACTGCTTAGATACGCTGGGTGTGCTGATGGCTAATGGTAGGAGGAGGTGGATAAGGAATCTCCCCCAGAAATGAAGATGTCACCCTAAATACATTAGTAGGGACCCCACTCCGGGTCACTAAAGCGGTGTCACCATCTTCCTCATTCTTGCTATAGTTACTGTGGGCAAATTGTTGTCACCGGTCACAGCAGTGATACTTAAAGAACAACCCAGGAGTGTCGTACAATGAAGGTAGGTAGCAGGTAAGTCACAGACTAAATAAATGTTTTGTGTTCATTTATTCTTGAGAGTCCCAGAACAGAAAGTGATTAGAGACTGAAGCTAACGATAAGGAGGGGGCGTGCCCCAGACTACTCCTGTCCTGCTGTACCCATAATGCCCTAATGGAGCTGAGCTACACCGCAGCAATGAGACAATCTGAGGATGATAAGTAGCAGGAGAACATCCTATGGTGATACTGACTTACATTCCTGTTTTCAACAAATTATTACAATGTCCCTTTAAGAATCTTTCTTTTCACTTCTTGGATAGAGATTATATAATGAGAAGGGGCGTGTCTCAGACTACCTCTGCCCTGCTATAGACACTACAGGCGGAAGGGTAATGACAGATCACAGCTGTGATCTCATGGAGCGGAGCTAAGGGAAAGTGAGGACAAGCCGTGACCCCATCACTGTGATCGGAGCAGTCACAATCTTACGGTCTGTCTATCTCCCTTGGTTTGTTCTCGGACTTTGTCTCGCCTGTCACTCGTGTGTCCTTACTCATTCCCGGAGTCGGAGATTATTGTCAGGAAGCTTTTTCATTATGGTAATTCCTCCTGTCACTGGAGACAATTCATTTCCTGTACCGGAGAGACGACATTATAAGACGCCGCGGGGTCCGCAATGCCGGCCGCTAAATGACTCAATCAGAGGAAGGACAAGATAAACTGGAGGGACGGCCGAGGAGCGTCCAGAGACCCTGGAGCCACCGCTCTCACCATTAATGTTCTCCCCATTGGCCAGGTGGAAAATGTAGTAAATTCTGAGTAACAATTGGATCCTGCCACCTCTCCTGACGAGCTTATTAGTACTTGTCTTCTACATGAGAAGGTCCCAGTTGACGCTATGAAGGGTCTTCTTGAAGATCTGAATGTCATGGTAAAGCAGCTGTTGGCTTCCTGCTCCACCTTTCTTCCTCTTCCATCTCCATATGCGGCTCTGGTTCTGGCAGGCGCTAGGTGGGAGAAGTCATTGTACAGGACCCAGGACATGGTATTGCGGAGGGATTCTGAAAGGAGAAGTAGGTCGGTGGCTTTCAGGAGTCTTAGCACGGAACCTTCCATCCACCGGGCAAAGTCACAGTACCGATCAAGGACGGGAGTCAGATGGTTCCAATGTCACTGAGCTTAGCCTTCTATAGTCAGGAAAAGCCAGGTCAGAGATCTAGGACCTGTGCACAAGGACAAGGCCCTGGTACCAATGGCTGTGAGTGGAATCTTCTAAAGGGCGGGTGCACAACGTCTCAAAGTCTTCCTTCTGGTCAAACTTGAAGAAACCGCTATAGCAGCTACATACTGCTCTAGAACCTCCAACTAGATCCTGGTCATGCGATCCTGGGTCCTGTAAAGATGATCCATTCTCTGCCTTTTCAGGACCTTTTACAAAGTGGTACTGCTACTCATGGTGGACTTCATAGAGGTAGGTTTATGTCATCTCAGAGGCTTCCAGGAGAACCTTTCATAGATTAGATAAAGGTCCGGTGTGTGGCTGGAATAGACACCACGGAACCTGGATGGGGGAATCTCTGGAAAGGGACCATAGATGGGTAAAAAAATAGATTCCCAGGGTGGCTTAGATGAAAGTTCCAGGACCTCATATAGTGAAACCAGGACCTGATGCTGCTGGCGTGGCTGGGAACCTGGGATAGGTAAGTGAATTGCTTCCCAGAATTGTCTTAATAACCCTCCGTAAACAAGATAAAGCAAGGGGCCTTTCCTCCTTCCCCTCCAGGGGGTCCTGGACTCTTCTCCTGGATCCTGGACTATTGGTGTATTTTGCTCATCTCTGGAGGCTTTAGTTGGATGACGCTATGAAGCCACAGAAATATGATTGGGGACAGGTTCCCATATTTCTTCCCGTCTTGGACTTTTCCCTGTCTCCAGTAGAGAGAACCGGCTCCAAGAGAAGTACAAAAGTCCAAAATCATCAGATGTGAATGGCCGCAAGGCAAGAAGAGGGAACCACAGACGAAACGTCTGACCCGTCTGCATTGAAGACCCCGACACATTACAGTAAAGCTGCGGGGGAAGGATCACAGAACAAAAAGTTGAAAAAGCTGCAAATTAAATAAATTTCCAAGTCGTATAATTACAGCCGGCTGAAGACGAAGGCGTCGGAGATGGAGACCCGGAGGCAGCAATGACTGAGATAATGGGATATGTGTTCTCCGAGCCGGCGATGGATTCCTTTTCCGAGCCAAATCATCTCCTTTCTTCTCTCTGCGTCTCCACGTCTTCGCTTTGTGCTTTCGGCGAGTGGACTCCCCATCCCCGACCCGGGTTTCGGCTGCTTTTCTAATCGTGGATCTGGAATAGTCTGAGGCGATGAATGTTCTTGACACTGGGGGTCGAACGGCCGATAGGTAACCAGCGGTGGTCCACGGGAAGCGCAAGAAAACAAAAACTCCGACAAGAAATGGTGGAAATGAGAGCCGGAGGATTAGAGAGATAATAAAATAATTATAAGTGAGATATTACGCTCGGAGCTCCCCCGCAGGCGCCGGTAATTATTTCTGTAGACCTGCTGATATCGGCCATTCACCTATTCTTCTACATGATGAATACGAGACGACGTTGTGTACACAAACACCGCACATGAGACACAGGGGCCCACGCCGCCACATCAGGACCCCCGCTACAAGGTAAATCTGATCTGAGCAGCTCCGGCTCTTCTGAAGTCTCCAGGAAAAGACAACGACATAAAACAGCCCATAAAAATGTGGAATCCGATTTTGACTCTGGAGGAGGAGGACAGAGGAGTCTGGAGGCGGAGGACAGAGGAGTCTGGAGGAGGACAGAGGAATCTGGAGGAGGAGGACAGAGGGGTCTGGAGGAGGAGGAGGAGGACAGAGGGGTCTGGAGGAGGACAGAGGGGTCTGGAGGAGGAGGAGGACAGAGGGGTCTGGAGGAGGAGGAGGACAGAGGGGTCTGGAGGAGGACAGAGGGGTCTGGAGAAGGAGGAGGACAGAGGGGTCTGAGGAAGGAGGAGGAGGACAGAGGGGTCTGAGGAAGGAGGAGGAGGAAGAGGGGTCTGAGGAAGGAGGAGGAGGACAGAGGGGTCTGAGGAAGGAGGAGGAGGACAGAGGGGTCTGAGGAAGGAGGAGGAGGACAGAGGGGTCTGGGGAAGGAGGAGGAGGACAGAGGGGTCTGGGGAAGGAGGAGGAGGACAGAGGGGTCTGGGGAAGGAGGAGGAGGACAGAGGGGTCTGGGGAAGGAGGAGGAGGACAGAGGGGTCTGGGGAAGGAGGAGGAGGACAGAGGGGTCTGGGGAAGGAGGAGGAGGACAGAGGAGTCTGGGGAAGGAGGAGGAGGACAGAGGGGTCTGGGGAAGGAGGAGGAGGACAGAGGGGTCTGGGGAAGGAGGAGGAGGACAGAGGGGTCTGGGGAAGGAGGAGGAGGACAGAGGAGTCTGGGGAAGGAGGAGGAGGGCAGAGGAGTCTGGGGAAGGAGGAGGAGGGCAGAGGAGTCTGGGGAAGGAGGAGGAGGGCAGAGGAGTCTGGGGAAGGAGGAGGAGGGCAGAGGAGTCTGGGGAAGGAGGAGGAGGGCAGAGGAGTCTGGGGAAGGAGGAGGAGGGCAGAGGAGTCTGGGGAAGGAGGAGGAGGGCAGAGGAGTCTGGGGAAGGAGGAGGAGGGCAGAGGAGTCTGGATACAGTGTATCAACCTGGAATCTTTACTGGAAACAGTGGGACACATTCACTTACCCGGTTCTTGCACGATCCCTGATCCGGAGTGTCTGACAAGGATGAACTCTGCCGCGATTCATGTAGATCGTGTGCACGATTTCCTGCTCAGGTCCGCCGTAGTTCACCATCTTCCTCCCAGTGTATGTAAGTGCTTGGCTTGCGACACAAATTTTGTGTTGAAATGTCAAATGGCCCGCCCCCCCCATTTCTGACGCGCTAAAGTCGGCACCACTGCGGCAAAATCCAAATGTGTGCGTCACAATCCCCGAATCTGAAAACCCAATGAAAATGCAGCCGTGAAGCCCTCAGTAAATAAGCCACAGTGTATCAGCCTGGAATCTTCACAGGACACAGTGTATCAGCCTGGAATCTTCACAGGACACAGTGTATCAGCCTGGAATCTTCACAGGATACAGTGTATCAGCCTGGAATCTACACAGGACAGTGGATAGTAATGGAGCACAATCTTAGAGACTTGTGAACCATGAACTTCTGCGCTATGGTCTGTATATACACTCACCGGCCACTTTATTAGGTCCACCATGCTAGTAACGGGTTGGACCCCCTTTTGCCTTCAGAACTGCCTCAATTCTTCGTGGCATAGATACAACAAGGTGCTGGAAGCTCCTCAGAGGTTTTGCTCCATAGTGACATGATGGCATCACACAGTTGCCGCAGATTTGTCGGCTGCACATCCATGATGCGAATCTCCCGTTCCACCACATCCCAAAGATGCTCTATTGGATTGAGATCTGGTGACTGTGGAGCCATTTGTGTCCAGTGACCTCATTGTCATGTTCAAGAAACCAGTCTGAGATGATTCCAGCTTTATGACATGGCGCATTATCCTGCTGAAAGTAGCCATCAGATGTTACAGGGTACATTGTGCTCATAAAGGGATGGACATGGGCAGCAACAATACTCAGGTAGGCTGTGGCGTTACCAAGGGGCCCAAAGACACCATGACACCACCACCACCAGCCTGACCCGCTGATACAAGGCAGGAGGGATCCATGACACCACCACCACCAGCCTGAGCCGCTGATACAAGGCAGGATGGATCCATGACACCACCACCACCAGCCTGACCCGCTGATACAAGGCAGGATGGATCCATGACACCACCACCACCAGCCTGAGCGCTGATACAAGGCAGGATGGATCCATGACACCACCACCACCAGCCTGACCCGCTGATACAAGGCAGGATGGATCCATGACACCACCACCACCAGCCTGAGCCGCTGATACAAGGCAGGATGGATCCATGACACCACCACCACCAGCCTGAGCCGCTGATACAAGGCAGGATGGATCCATGACACCACCACCACCAGCCTGACCCGCTGATACAAGGCAGGATGGATCCATGACACCACCACCACCAGCCTGAGCTGCTGATACAAGGCAGGATGGATCCATGACACCACCACCACCAGCCTGACCCGCTGATACAAGGCAGGATGGATCCATGAAACCACCACCACCAGCCTGAGCCGCTGATACAAGGCAGGATGGATCCATGACACCACCACCACCAGCCTGAGCCGCTGATACAAGGCAGGATGGATCCATGACACCACCACCACCAGCCTGAGCCGCTGATACAAGGCAGGATGGATCCATGACACCAGCACCACCAGCCTGAGCCGCTGATACAAGGCAGGATGGATCCATGACACCAGCACCACCAGCCTGAGCCGCTGATACAAGGCAGGATGGATCCATGACACCAGCACCACCAGCCTGACCCGCTGATACAAGGCAGGAGGGATCCATGACACCACCACCACCAGCCTGAGCCGCTGATACAAGGCAGGATGGATCCATGACACCACCACCACCAGCCTGAGCCGCTGATACAAGGCAGGATGGATCCATGACACCACCACCACCAGCCTGACCCGCTGATACAAGGCAGGATGGATCCATGACACCACCACCACCAGCCTGAGCCGCTGATACAAGGCAGGATGGATCCATGACACCACCACCACCAGCCTGACCCGCTGATACAAGGCAGGATGGATCCATGACACCACCACCACCAGCCTGACCCGCTGATACAAGGCAGGATGGATCCATGACACCACCACCACCAGCCTGAGCCGCTGATACAAGGCAGGATGGATCCATGACACCACCACCACCAGCCTGAGCCGCTGATACAAGGCAGGATGGATCCATGACACCACCACCACCAGCCTGAGCCGCTGATACAAGGCAGGATGGATCCATGACACCACCACCAGCCTGACCCGCTGATACAAGGCAGGATGGATCCATGACACCAGCACCACCAGCCTGAGCTGCTGATACAAGGCAGAATGGATCCATGACACCACCACCACCAGCCTGAACCATTGATACAAGGCAGGAGGGATCCATGACACCACCACCACCAGCCTGAGCCGCTGATACAAGGCAGGATGGATCCATGACACCACCACCACCAGCCTGACCCGCTGATACAAGGCAGGATGGATCCATGACACCACCACCACCAGCCTGACCCGCTGATACAAGGCAGGATGGATCCATGACACCACCACCACCAGCCTGACCCGCTGATACAAGGCAGGATGGATCCATGACACCACCACCACCAGCCTGAACCGCTGATACAAGGCAGGATGGATCCATGACACCACCACCACCAGCCTGACCCGCTGATACAAGGCAGGATGGATCCATGACACCACCACCACCAGCCTGACCCGCTGATACAAGGCAGGATGAATCCATGCTTTTATGTTGTTGACGCCAAATTCTGACCCTACCATCCGAATGTCGCAGCAGAAATCGAGACTCATCAGACCAGGCAAAGTTTTTCCAATCTTCTACTGTCCAATTTCGATGAGCTTGTGCAAATTGTAGCCTCCGTTTCCTGTTCTTAGCTGAAAGGAGTGGCACCCGGTGTGATCTTCTGCTGCTGTAGCCCATCTGCCTCAAAGTTGGACGTACTGTGCGTTCAGAGATGCTCTTCTGCCTACCTTGGTTGTAACGGGTGGCGATTTGAGTCACTGTTGCCTTTCTATCAGCTCGAACCAGTCTGCCCATTCTCCTCTGACCTCTGGCATCAACAAGGCATTTCCGCCCACAGAACTGCCGCTCACTGGATGTTTTTTCTTTTTCGGACCATTCTCTGTAAACCCTAGAGATGGTTGTGCGTGAAAATCCCAGTAAATCAGCAGTTTCTGAAATACTGAGACCTGCCCTTCTGGCACCAACAACCATGCCACGTTCACAGGCCACAAATCACCTTTCTTCCCCATACTGATGCTCGGGAGAACTGCAGGAGATTGTCTTGACCATGTCTACATGCCTAAATGCACTGCCGCCATGTGATTGGTTGATTAGAAATGAAGTGTTAACGAGCAGTTGGACAGGTGTACCTAATAAAGTGGCCGATGAGTGTATAGTTACTACACAACCCTGATGCTTCGCTACAGTGTATCAGTCTGCAATTTTCCACCTGTCAGGAGCATTACGTGAGGGGATGGGTTGCAGATTGTTGGATACTTAGTTAGAAGTTAATACACTTTCTGTCCCTTGTGTATTTCTAGATCTCTGCTTGCTGTCAGGGGATACAATCAGTCCTGGTGACACAGCTGCAGTGTTCGTCACAGTAGACCCGTAAGTTGTCCTGCGCTTATGTGTGCGTCATATAACCAGAATCGGATATCAGTGGAGGTTCCTATAGAATGACAGCAAGCAGAGCTCCTGAAATCCCTGACATCCGCAGTGTAGAGTTATTATCCGCGTGCTGCGTTACAATGTGCCAGTTCTCGTGTAGCCCCTCACTGACTGCGCAGCCTGCGCTTTATTTCTGATATCTTTTTCTTTATGATTTCTCTCCATTTCTAATATTTGCAGTTTTTGTTCATTTTACTTGTTTTAATGAACCTTTTTTAGCGTCTGATCGTTCCCCACCTCATCACAGCGCGGCTTTATCCTCGGCGCCGGGTGATTCACGATGAGATTTGGCGCCTTCATTACCTTGTTAAAGCTTTTATCACCTTTGTATTGTATTATATGGTGTGATGTCTCCCTCCCGCCAGGGCTCCTCATCCCGGGGCCTCGCAGGGTGGTGACCGGCCAATCAGCAGGAGGCACCCAAATATTTTATTATTTTTTACAAAACAGAGAAGAAGGATAATGAGCGGTGTCCAGAAGTAATAAGAGTGGAGCGGGGAGAATGAGCGGAGCCGCGGCACAAGCTCCTCATAAAACTGGGATTACCGGCGCCGCGCTCACGCAGAGACGATATTACGTACATAATCTGCCCGCTATATTAAACTCTCTCAAAATCAGAAATATCTCACAGGGAAGGAAAAACCGGCCAAATCCTGACAACTTTTAGGACAATTTTTTTTTACTATTTGGGCTCCTCCTCTGGAGGACTCGTCGTGTCCATGCAATACTTTATGGGTGTAATACCTCGTTTCACCTCGTGGGGCAGCACTGTCGCACACATGATGGGATTGCTGGGGGTCAGTTTACAGGTGAGGGGCCAGTTCTGGGCTCTGTAGGGTCAGCAAATCAGAAGTCTTGACCACAGGGACCACTAAGTTCTAGAGAGTTTTCAGAACCTTCTCCGTAGATCCATCTGTGAGTGCTGAGTAACACACGTCCCGCTGTGGTCTCCATCTGAGGGCAATCTCCCTCCTTCAAGCCTGCAGCTCCTCCAGCCCCAAGTTCCTGATCTGTAAGAGTTTCTATACCAGACTGTATCCAACCAGCTACATCAGACGGACATCGGCAGACAGGACGCTACCTCTGACATCGGCAGACAGGACGCTTCCTCTGACATCGGCAGACAGGACGCTAGCTCGGACATCGGCAGACAGGACGCTAGCTCGGACATCGGCAGACAGGACGCTACCTCGGACATCGGCAGACAGGGCGCTGCCTCGGCCACCGGCAGACAGGACGCTACCTCAGCCTGTTATGGTTGCTAAGTTGAAGTCTTTGAGTAAAGAGACTGTGAGTTTAATGTTCTTCACGTGTGATCCCTGGCTGCCACTAACATCATGAACCTCTCCACTACCATCAGCCCGGGGATCCCTACATCACACATACAATGTGGAACCCTCCATCGTATTGTGGCCTCCCCCTCCTTGTATCCCTCGTTGGCCTCCTGCCCAGCATGGATGAGACCCATATACCTGGACCATGTCTAGCGCTAGCCACTCAGGTCCGGTTCCGGTGGGAGGACTTTGCGTATCTAAGCTGCCATCATAGAGGTGTCCACCTTCCATAGATCTAAGCTGCCTTGTTATTACATATGTATCATTGATATTCTATACATGTAGGTTAGTTGGGGATTAGAGCAGAAGATACCTTTGTGCCTTTGCCCCTGCCGGTCCGGTATCATTGGGTCACGTGATCTGATAAAGGTTCAGGCAGGTGGCAGTGATAATTGGCTCACACTTCATCCATCCATTTATTAGGAAGGATTGTCATCTTTATCACTGCCAGAGCCGGATCCGGCCACAAATCTGCGGAGCTTTTGTATATTCCCGGCTTTAAAATTAATGTCCGGCAGTAAAATTGGATCATAGCTGAGATGGAAGAGTCATCTTTATGTTATAGAGAGAGGCCCCGGGCCCCAGGCATGTGACACATATACAGACCTCAGCTTTACCTGCTGGAGGCGAGAGAACGGGGATCTTATTATAGTAATTGTATGATATTATATTCACTCCTCACTTATTTATGGCAGCACTAGAGATAATAGAGTATAGGCCAGACTGGTGTGTGGACCCTCTGTGCCATCATGAGAAAGAACCAGAGGTTAGGCTGGGGACAGGCCAAGGTCAGGGCAGGCGGCAGTCAGACAAAAGTAACAAGCTGTAGATCAGGAGACAAAGAACCAGAGGTTATTCTGGGAATAGTCAGGGACAGGCCGAGGTCAGGGCAGGCGGCAGTCAGACATAATCTAAGTGACAAGCTGTAGGTCAAAGGACAGAGAACCAGAGGTTATTCTGGGAATAGTCAGGGACAGGCCGAGGTCAGGGCAGGCAGCAGTCAGACATAAGTGACTAGCTGTAGGTCAAAGGACAGAGAACCAGAGGTTATTCTAGGAATAGTCAGGGACAGGCTGAGGTCAGGGCAGGCTGCAGTCAGACATAAGTGACTAGCTGTAGGTGAGAAGAGGCAACTGTGAACCAAAGTCACATGAAGCTGAGGCCGTCAGAATTGTACAGCAGAAATTCAGGAATCAGATCTTTGCGCAAAACTGGCAAGCCAGGCACCTCAATGCTCAGGCACCTCAATGGCCAGGCACCTCAATGCTCGGGCGCCTCAATGCTCGGGCGCCTCAATGGCCGGGCGCCTCAATGGCCGGGCGCCTCAATGGCCGGGCGCCTCAATGGTCGGGCGCCTCAATGGTCGGGCGCCTCAATGGTCGGGCGCCTCAATGGTCGGGCGCCTCAATGGTCGGGCGCCTCAATGGTCGGGCGCCTCAATGGTCGGGCGCCTCAATGGTCGGGCGCCTCAATGGTCGGGCGCCTCAATGGTCGGGCGCCTCAATGGTCGGGCGCCTCAATGGTCGGGCGCCTCAATGGCCGGGCGCCTCAATGGCCGGGCACCTCAATGGCCAGGCACCTCAATGGCCAGGCACCTCAATGGCGGGCGCCTCAATGGCCGGGCGCCTCAATGGCCGGGCGCCTCAATGGTCGGGCGCCTCAATGCTCAGGAACCTCAATGCTCAGGCACCTCAATGCTCAGGCACCTCAATGCTCAGGCACCTCAATGCTCAGGCACCTCCTAATGGGGGAAGGTGCCTTGTATAACCAAAGCCGCACATGGACTAGTCTAGAATAGATCGGACATGGCTGCACTGGCCCTTTGAATCTCAAACTCTGGCATGCATGTGCCTTAGGACACCAGGGCAGAGCAGTGCCTATGGGAGGAAAAAGCAGGACGATGATGACCAAGCCCGCTCAGGTCACACAGCTCCAGGCACGGGCTGATGACATCACACATGACCTCTCGTGATGGGTTGTCCGAGACTCTGAATTTAAACCTAAGAATTTTCCCAGCCTTCCATGAAATAAAAGTAATAAGTACGTAAAATGTATATGGAGATCTGTGAGATTATGTAGATATAGAGGCACATTTACTTACCTGTTCCTGTCGTGCTTCCTGATCCGGACGGTCCAATGAAGATGAAGTCCGGCGCGATTCACCAACATCGTGGGCCCAAAATTCTGCATGTGTCGCTTCCCCGCTGAGGTCCGCTGGAGTTCACCTTCTTCTTCCTGGTGCATGTAAGTGCTTTTCTTGCGACACAATTTGCAATGTTAAATCCCGCGCGTTGTTAGAAACCATCGGATTGTCTGACGCCCCCCCCCCCTCCCGATTTGTGTCGTGTGAAAGCCGGACCCGATGCTCCAAAATCCGATCGTGTGCGCCAAAAACCCCTGTTAAATGCGGCGCAACACGGAAATCGCCGGGAAACCCAACGAAAATGCACTACGCAGACTCTTAGTAAATGAGCCCCATTGTATTACATATTAAGCAGCTCTCACTTCCCCTCTCCCAGCAGGAAATCCCAGCACTTATCATTTATATCTGATGTCTGTGACTCCATAGCTGAGACCCTCCTCTATGAGTAGCCTGCGCCGCACTCCGGAGGTCTATACCACACCATCACAGGTGGCCTTTTCACCAGACGGAGCGGAAGAGGGTCCTCAATCTGCCCAGTGAGCGCCTTCTAGTGGTGGCTGCCGGCAACTTATTATATAATCTAATTTAAATTAAACATAGTCCTCAAATTTGTCCTTGGTTGATTAGTAAAATTCCCCTTGTTTTGATGATAATTTCCCCACCTCTCTCCGCCCCCCCCATTACGTAATAAGTATCACACAAAGATTATGACTGGTGCTCACACTCCGATCACACAGGATTCTGCACTTTCATTTTCACTTCTGCAGAATTCCCCTTTTTCATCCTACAGCCTGACCTAGGTCACGATGCCGACTGTGACACAAAGTTTTTCCCTACAAGTCAGATGCTCAGGTGGATCCAATCTGGAGCAACAGGTTTTTAGGACCCTCCGTTATCAGCAGGAATGTCAGGCTGCAGGGGTATTGGACCCCCTGGACCTCCGCAGATGATGATGTAAGCCGACACCCGGGGGCAGAGTCTAAGTGGCACCCGGTTTTCACCAGAGCCCGGCTCAGAGTGGGTTGGACTTGCTGTGGCGCGGTGCCACCAGGTCGTTCCACAGGTGTGACTTTGTCAGCAGTGGCAGCCGAGGCGAGGTACAGAAATAGAAGGCAGGAGGTCAAGACAGGCGACAAAGGTTCAGGGTCAGAGGCGGGCAGAAGGTCAGGGTCGGGGTCGCAACAGGAAATCCACAATAAGATCATGGGAAATGGTGAATTAGTACTCACCGGTAATTCGGTTTCCATCTAGTCCTCCATGACGGCCCACTTGGAGGATGCCCCTTGACCTCTGTAGGGACAGGAAGCAGAGAGGTTAAAAGCCTCCCCCCCGCATCCTCCCGCCAGTGTCTACCAAATAACTACACCGGAGGAAGGTAAAAGAAAAAATTTTTTATTTGTATGTTAAATATTCACATACATTTACAGTATAGCAAAACATAGGGAGGGAAAATATATAGGCCGTCATGGAGGACTAGATGGAAACCGAATTACCGGTGAGTACTAATTCACCATTTCCAAAACGTCCTCCATGACGGCCCACTTGGAGATCTACCAAATAAGTAGAAACTCTAGGGTGGGATGACTGCTTGTAGAACCTTCCTTCCAAAGGAGAGGTCCAGAGACCCTGGTAGGTCCAGACGATAATGTTTTATGAAAGTCGAAGGCGAGGCCCAGGTGGCTGCCTTGCAGATCTGCTCAAGTGATGCGCCTCTTCTTTCAGCCCAGGAGGCTGACATAGCCCTGGTAGAATGAGCCCTTAGATTGGTAGGAACCTCTTTCCCTTGTAGCGTGTAGCAGGTGGAAATAGCCAACTTCAGCCATCTTGCTATCGACGTTTTGGAGGCTTTTTTCCCCTTATTTTTCCCCTGGAATTGAATGAACAAGTTATGATCCCTGCGCCAGGGTTCTGTAGCCTGCAAATAAGCTAACACAACACGTCTTACATCCAGAAGATGCCACGAGGCTTCCTCATTAGAAGAAGGATCCTCGCAGAAGGACGGAAGGGTAATCTCCTGATCCCTGTGGAATTTGGATACCACCTTGGGAACGAAGCCAGGATCTAAGGTAAGAATAATACGGTCAGGAAGAATGCGCATATAGGGTTCTCTGATGGAAATAGCCTGAAGTTCCCCCAATCTCTTGGCTGTAGTAACAGCAATCAGAAGGGTAGTCTTTAGCGTTAAGTTTTTAATGTTGGTACTATCCAGAGGTTCAAATGGAGGTCTGGAAAGTGCATCTAAAACTAAGGTGAGATCCCACGTAGGGGTCTTCCTAAGGACTTGCGGTCTGATTCTGGAGGAGGCTACAATAAATCTTTTGACCCACCTGTGGTCTGCAAGAGGAAAATCGAAAAATGCGCCCAGGGCCGAGACCTGCACCTTCAGAGTGCTAGTGGATAGGCCCAACTCCAATCCTTTCTGCAGAAAGTCCAGGATCTGGAAAATATTTGGGTTAGGTTGAGATGGGGGATTGTCCCCACAAAAGGTCACAAATCTCTTCCAAATTTTGTGATAAATGGCAAAAGTAACTTTTTTCCTACTTGCCTTAAGTGTGGATACCACCGCCCTGGAAAGACCCTGCGATCTTAAGAAGTCGGACTCAGGATCCAGGCCGCTAACTGAAGCTTCTCCGGGTCTGGATGCAGAATAGGACCCTGGTGCAGAAGGTCCTTCCTTGGAGGCAGTATCACTGGTTGCTGGATGGCCAGGGATGTCAGCAGAGGGTACCAGCCCTTTTTTGGCCAGTTCGGGCAGATGAGTATTACCCTTGCCTGGTCCATAAGGATCTTCCTGAGGACCCTTGCGACCAAGGGAATAGGGGGAAAGGCGTAGGAGAGAGGTTCGATCCATGGGTGACTGAAGGCGTCTAGTCGATCCTTCGGCTCCCTTGCCTCCAGAGAGAAGTATAGATGACACAATGAGTTCTCTCTTGTGGCGAAAAGGTCGATTCTCGGAGTGCCCCAAAGATCTGTCAACTGGCAGAAAATTTCCTGATTTAAACACCATTCGTTGGGAGAGACCACTCTCCTGCTGAGGAAGTCTGCTTCCGTGTTCAGGACTCCTTTTAGATGAGTTGCAGAAAGAGAGAGTATGTTCTCTTCTGCCCAGGAAAAGATGGTGCGAGTCGGAGGAGAGAGCTACCGACCTTGTACCTTCTTGTCGCCTCAGGTAAGATACCACCGTGGTGTTGTCTGTCAGAATGTGGATGTGCTGATTCTTCAGAAGAAGAGGATTGGTCCTTAAGGCTTCCCAGACGGCTCGTAGTTCCCGATAATTTGATGGTTTCTTTGCTAGTGAAGGGGTCCAGGATCCCTGGGCGTAATGCGAGGGGAAGACTGCTCCCCAGCCCAGACTGCTTGCATCGGTCGTGATGGTAAGACACGGAAGGCAGTGCCAAGGAACCCCTTTTTCCAGATGCTTTACCTCCAGCCACCATTGCAGATCTCTTTTTACCGAGGATGGAATGGTGATCTTTTTGTCCAATCCCGAGGTTCTCCGGTTCCAAGAACGGAGGATCCAACTCTGTAGAGTGCGACAATGGCTCTGGCTCCAGATTACGGATGGAAGGCAGGCCGTAAGAAGACCCAGGATCTTCATAGCTCCTCGGACTGTAATGGAGGTTTTTCTTCTGAAGGAGCGGATCTGAAGTCTTAGACCGTCGGCTTTTTCCTGAGGGAGAAAGGACATCATAAGAGTAGAGTTTAACATTACTCCTAGAAACTTTTTGTGCGTAGAGGGAGACAGATCTGACTTTTGGGTGTTGATTAACCACCCCAGATCTGAGAGTTTCCTCATGGTAAAATCTCTTGCGGTAATAAGATCTGATCTGTCTCTTCCTATAATCAGAAGGTCGTCTAAATATGGAACGATAGACACCTTCTGTAGCCTCAGGAAGGCAACAACCTCCGCCATGATTTTTGTAAAAACTCTCGGAGCTGAGGAAATACCAAAGGGGAGAGCCCGAAACTGAAAGTGGAGGATAGAGCCCTCTGGAGAAAAGACTGAAAATCTGAGGAATCTTTGAGAAGAGTAGTGAATTGGAACGTGGTAGTAGGCGTCCCGAAGGTCTATTGTGCACATATAGTGGTCGGTATATATAAGCTGAGTAGCGGATCTTACCGATTCCATGTGAAATCGCCTGTAGGTGATGAAGCTGTTTAGGGATTTCAAATTTATGATCAGCCGATTCGATCCATTGGGTTTTTTGATCAGGAACAGTGGAGAGTAGAAGCCCGTCCTTTCTTGGTCTTGAGGAACTGGAACCACCACTCCCGAATGGATGAGGGATGAAACTTCCTGCCAAATAAGAGAATGGGTAGAAGAAGAGGTAGAGGGGGATGGAGAAATAAATCTTGAAGGGGGGTAGGTGCTGAATTCTATTCTGTAACCAGACCTGACAATATTCAAGACCCAAGGGTTTGAAGTAATATCTGTCCATTGAGTGGTGAATTCCAGGAGACGCCCCCCCACTCTGGCGTCACTGCTTCTTTCCCCCCGAGTTGTCTGGGGGATTAGAGAACAGGAACCCCCTACCTCTGCCTCCCTTCGGGTAGCTCCAGCGCCCCTGTTTACCTTTCCCACGAAAGGAATCTTTAGGGTTCTTGAAGGGGCGAAAGGAAGGTTTCCTGGAAGATGTTCTGTTTTCAGGAAACCCCTTCTTCTTGTCAGAGGCCTTTTCTAAGATGGCGTCCAACTCTGGACCGAAGACGAAATCACCTGTGAATGGTATGCTGCAGAGTTTGGACTTCGAGCGTATATCACCGCCCCACTGTTTGAGCCATAAAGCTCTTCTTGCTGCATTTGTTAAAGCCCCTTCTTTTGCAGCGAAGCGAACACCTTCGGCGGAGGCGTCCGCCAAGAACGCGGTGGCAGATCTTAAAAGTGGAATGCTGTCCAGTAGAGATGCTCTGGGAGTACCCTCTCTAATATGTGATTCCAGTTCATTCAGCCAGAAGTAGAGGGTCCTGGCGACGGATGTAGCAGATATCTTGGATTTTAAACTAAACATCGACGTTTCCCAGGCTTTTTTAAGAAGAGCGTCAGACTTCCGGTCCATGGGATCCCTGAGTTGTGCAGAATCCTCAAAGGGAAGGTCTGTTTTTTTGACCACCTTCGTCACCTGCACATCTACCTTCGGGACTGAGTCCCAAACCCTGGAGACCTCCTGATCGAAGACAAGGCGTCTCTTAAAGCTTTTGGAAGTTAGGATCTTTCTTTCTGGGTCCTTCCATTCCTCCGTGATTAACCCTTTCAAGGTTTCGTTAACAGGAAAGACGCGTTGTTTCTTAGCCCTTAGGCCCCCGAACAATTCGTCCTCCCTAGACATACAGGGAACCTCCTCTTCAATGTTAAGTGTCTCACGGATCGCCTTCAAGAGGTTATCCAGATCTTCTATCTGAAACAGGTGACGGGAATCCAATTTCTGACTAATGTCCTGGGAATCTTGCTCCTCAGTATCCACTAGGGAACAGGACGGACCCTCAGAGTCATAGTTTTCTTCATCAGAAGAAGAGATATCCGCCAGTCTAGGTTTTTTAGGAGGGGGATCTTTTTGTGTCGCTGACGCCACTGATGCTACCACCTTATCTTCAATAAAGGATTTTAGCTCATCCATAAATGATGCTTTTTCACCCCGCATAAATTCATCAATACAGGGCCTGCATATAGGTTTTGTGTATGATTCGGGCATAACCTGGACACACATATTACATTTCCTAGCAGAGGTCCTACTCTTCATAGTACGGTCGGACTTGCTGGATTTCTCAGACCTTTCGGGTCTGTCCTCTTTGCCTTTCCCCTTAGGCCCTTGATCCTTATCCTAAGGGGGAAAGGTGAGGAAAGTAACTAACTTGGGGTTCACTATGTATCATAGATACTATAAGAACATGCCATACAGCACCACTTACGTGACCAGGAGGGTGGAGTAGGCCCAAGTCTGCCTCATCAGCCATAACAACAAAGTCTGGGACGGCAACCAACCAACAGCACGCTGTACAATCACCACCGGACGCCAAAACAGACAACCGGATGTTTTAAATACCTTATCGGGGAGCCCATCCCCCATGCAGGTGGCAATCTGCTGTTGCTGGCGGTTTCGTGGCGCTGCGGCCCCACTTCCGGTCGCGGCCGGAAGTCGTCACGGAGAGCAAAGGACGCCTGGGAATGGAACCTCCCCCAGGCGCCGCGCGTCCTCGCGTGAGCCCGAGTCGGCCGCGGGTGAAGGACGGATGCCGGATCCGCCGGGACCAGGGAGGAAGCATCCGGCCGCGGTCCCGATCCGGAGGGGAACTACAGCCTGCAATAGGCTGGCGTAACCCCAGGTAAATATAAAAACAGAAAAAAACGTCCCTCCCCCCCCCACTTGGAGGAGAGAGAGACCCTCTCTTGCCTGCCCTCTGTAGGGACAGGAAGACACTGGCGGGAGGATGCGGGGGGAGGCTTTTAACCTCTCTGCTTCCTGTCCCTACAGAGGTCAAGGGGCATCCTCCAAGTGGGCCGTCATGGAGGACGTTTTGGAAACAAGTGTTTTTTAAGGCTGTGAGGCACAAAGATTGCAGGAGTGCAGGAAGAGGCCCGTTTAAATAGGATTGCGAGAAATTGCCAGCGCTCGCCCTTTAAACTTGCTGAAGCCAGCGCGCGTGCCCTCGGAGCCGGGGACGCACAAACACGGCCAACGGAGCAGAAGCAGGAACGGTGACAGGTCAGACGTGATATGGGTCGCGGGAGCACCCGTGACAAAGAAGATTGTGACTCTCATTCACCAGTTCAATATATGTTCAGGGATGACCCTGACATATATAATATATTGCCTTTCGCCCCTAAGGGAAATGCCCAAATATAGGTGACCTCACAATTGCCAAAGGAGGAGGGTTGTAAATCTCAGATCAGTTAACCCATTCAGTGCCATGATGAAACCTGCGTGGGGCGCTGCACAGGGGGACCACCTCTTACTGTGAAAAGTCACATTACTACATTGTATATAATAGGGGTCCGGAGGCTTCAGGCCGGGGCGGGTCCAGTCTCAGTTTTGCTGCAGAACATTTCCTCAGTCATTTCTTCCATTGACTATTTTTGTGTCTTTGTGTAGGTTCAGGACCCCGCTGGTTAATTCTGCAGCGCTCCCGATATAACGAGCCGTCCCTCCCGCCGGCCACCGAGGTTAACAAGACGCCATTTCCACACATTGCATTAATGTAACTAAGGATTTGTGGCTGCTGTCGGATCATTTCTCACTACATGACGGAACATTATTACAGCGTACCCCATAATCTGTCTACACGGCTCAGGACGCGGAGCGCCAGACGAGCCGGCTAAATGCCTCGACTGCAGAGAGCAAAATGAGATGTTTTACACAAAGCGAGAAACGCAGACACAACACAAAGGTAACATCAAAGAGTAGACTTGTTATTGCTGAGTGCACTTACAGTACACGACCTACAGCAGGGGCGGGGAGGAAACTGCCAGTAATAAGGGGCTAAGGGTGACCCCACCAACACATCAGGGGCTAAGGGTGACCCCACCAACACATCAGAGGCTAAAGATGAGGACCCTGACGAGAACGAAGGGACTGGAGAGGACCCTGACGAGAGCGAAGGGACTGGAGAGGACCCTGACGAGAGCGAAGGGACTGGAGAGGACCCTGACGAGAGCGAAGGGACTGGAGAGGACCCTGACGAGAGCGAAGGGACTGGAGAGGACCCTGACGAGAGCGAAGGGACTGGAGAGGACCCTGACGAGAGCGAAGGGACTGGAGAGGACCCTGACGAGAGCGAAGGGACTGGAGAGGACCCTGACGAGAGCGAAGGGACTGGAGAGGACCCTGACGAGAGCGAAGGGACTGGAGAGGACCCTGACGAGAGCGAAGGGACTGGAGAGGACCCTGACGAGAGCGAAGGGACTGGAGAGGACCCTGACGAGAGCGAAGGGACTGGAGAGGACCCTGACGAGAGCGAAGGGACTGGAGAGGACCCTGACGAGAGCGAAGGGACTGGAGAGGACCCTGACGAGAGCGAAGGGACTGGAGAGGACCCTGACGAGAGCGAAGGGACTGGAGAGGACCCTGACGAGAGCGAAGGGACTGGAGAGGACCCTGACGAGAGCGAAGGGACTGGAGAGGACCCTGACGAGAGCGAAGGGACTGGAGAGGACCCTGACGAGAGCGAAGGGACTGGAGAGGACCCTGACGAGAGCGAAGGGACTGGAGAGGACCCTGACGAGAGCGAAGGGACTGGAGAGGACCCTGACGAGAGCGAAGGGACTGGAGAGGACCCTGACGAGAGCGAAGGGACTGGAGAGGACCCTGACGAGAGCGAAGGGACTGGAGAGGACCCTGACGAGAGCGAAGGGACTGGAGAGGACCCTGACGAGAGCGAAGGGACTGGAGAGGACCCTGACGAGAGCGAAGGGACTGGAGAGGACCCTGACGAGAGCGAAGGGACTGGAGAGGACCCTGACGAGAGCGAAGGGACTGGAGAGGACCCTGACGAGAGCGAAGGGACTGGAGAGGACCCTGACGAGAGCGAAGGGACTGGAGAGGACCCTGACGAGAGCGAAGGGACTGGAGAGGACCCTGACGAGAGCGAAGGGACTGGAGAGGACCCTGACGAGAGCGAAGGGACTGGAGAGGACCCTGACGAGAGCGAAGGGACTGGAGAGGACCCTGACGAGAGCGAAGGGACTGGAGAGGACCCTGACGAGAGCGAAGGGACTGGAGAGGACCCTGACGAGAGCGAAGGGACTGGAGAGGACCCTGACGAGAGCGAAGGGACTGGAGAGGACCCTGACGAGAGCGAAGGGACTGGAGAGGACCCTGACGAGAGCGAAGGGACTGGAGAGGACCCTGACGAGAGCGAAGGGACTGGAGAGGACCCTGACGAGAGCGAAGGGACTGGAGAGGACCCTGACGAGAGCGAAGGGACTGGAGAGGACCCTGACGAGAGCGAAGGGACTGGAGAGGACCCTGACGAGAGCGAAGGGACTGGAGAGGACCCTGACGAGAGCGAAGGGACTGGAGAGGACCCTGACGAGAGCGAAGGGACTGGAGAGGACCCTGACGAGAGCGAAGGGACTGGAGAGGACCCTGACGAGAGCGAAGGGACTGGAGAGGACCCTGACGAGAGCGAAGGGACTGGAGAGGACCCTGACGAGAGCGAAGGGACTGGAGAGGACCCTGACGAGAGCGAAGGGACTGGAGAGGACCCTGAGGTTGTCCTTAAAGAGCACCATGAAAAAAAAAAAAGTTCCAAAAATGTCCAGAACTCGCTCGGTTTTGTTTTGAAAAAAAAAAAGTTCTAAAACTTGTATATAAACAAAACCCCAAAAAACAGCAACAACGGAAAAGTAATAAAAAGTTACAGCTGCCCCACTACAGAAACCCAACAGAACCGCGTGTCAGGCCGGGCTCCCGGGTTATGGCGGCGTTCACACCTAGCGGTAACTTACCTCCGCAGCTGAGGAGAGGAGATTTGGCGTTTAGTAAACGCACTTGTTTTCAGAAATCTAATCTGGTGACTCCCTTCCTCCTCACCTTGTGTTTTGCGTTTCAAACCGCAATGTAAACGCCACGTGTGACCGCAAGAAGTTACACAGAACAATCAGATTTTTCTATAAGTAAATTACATAAGTAGCAGTAACTCCGCCATTGTCCCGGGCGTCCGTGTGCGATCGATATCTGCGGTGATTGGGACGATTTGTCCCCCATCGATCTCCCTCACAGCCCAGTCACGTGGCCTTCCCTGAGCGGGACGGATCTGCCCGGCTACTGATGACGCGCGCCTCAGCGCGCTCTCCTATTGGCCGGGAAAAGTTGGTACCTGAGGGAGTGTCCAGCGCTGCGGTTTCGTGTCTATGTGTTCCGGGAAGTCTCCAGATATCGCACCGAGCAAAACAAAGCAGCAGCGAGCATGAAAGCCGCGGTGTGTGTCCTGGGCCTGGCCCTGCTCTGCTCCTCCGCCAGTCCTGGAGGTGAGGAATTCTCATATAAAGTCTGTGTGTGCAGGTTATGACGTCGTGTGTGTTGTTATGACGTCACGACGGGGGGTAATTTCTGTTTTGAGACACTTTTTGGTAGTTTTTGGAGACTTCCTCTCTTGTAGCTTCATAATATGTGGATTTTACGTTGAAAATTGGCTACAAACGCACATTGCGTTAATAAAGGGTTAATCCCGCTTTGTTATGTGTGGCCCCTTTACTGGAGCCCCCGGCATACATGGGGCCCCTCCTGTAGCCACGACGCCCGCGTTTTACCCTTTTATATTGCACAAGTCCAAATTACACGGCGAAAATGTGAATTTTTAAGAAAAATCAATAGAATTTAACCCATAAACTGCCCCCAAAAACGGGGTAAGAATTCAAGGGTTAAAGGGGGTCTCTAATGAGGCGTAACACAGGAGCGTCTCCGCAGATTCAGCTTATAAGGAGGAGAGGACAGAAAAGCTGGGTGACGGGATTCCCAGGGCTGCAGGGGTTAAATAGGGGCTCCAAGCATCAGAGGTGCGACTCCACTTATGTCCCTCTCCAGATTCCGGATATATCGGAGGAGGGGGAGATGTGTAGCTCACGGCTTTGCCTTTCAGAAAATCAGAAAAGCTGGGTGATAATTTGTGCAAATTAAAGGGCGACTCCACAGACGTCTTTCAGGGGTCTGGAAAAGCTGGGTAACTGTAGGAGATAAACAGGGGCCTCCGATAATCCAGAGGAGCGACTACTCTGATGTCCTGATAGAGGAGGAGTCTCATCACTACCGTATCTGCCTTTCAGGAGTTGGGAAAGCTGGGTGTTAAATCTAAGGGGTTAAAGAGGAACTTCCAACCTGGACTGTATAGGAGGAGAGGAGAAAGCTGGGTGACTTGGGGGGTCCTATAATTGGACGTCTTCCAGGATATCGGAGACCCCCAGTTCTCCGCACTGTGGGCGTCTTCACTAGTGACAGGGCTACAACTCCAATCCTGCCTGAACATGATGCATCCATGAATCTGCCTGAGCTCGGAGAAACCGGAGACGTGTCCTGGAGGGATCAGATTTATGTAACTTCTCTTAAAGGGGCGTTCTGCCTCCTGCTCCTCCCGGTGTATAAAGTCGCCCTGGGGAGGGGGGGATACGGCTGAGGCGCCCCCCATGGTGTAGGAGACGCTGCGCTGCCATCTCATTGGATGCTCAGTGGCGCCCTCCACCTGGGGTATCAATGTGTCGGGGTGTGTCCCTGCGTGTCCTGTCTGGGGTATTTAGGGCACGGGTCGGGCGTGGCGCGTTCTTCCTGTTTACCCTCCGGCCGCTCTCGTCATGGGACGCGCTTCCTCTTATAACAATGGCTCATCCTGGTGCAATTGTAACAGATCCTCAGTTACCAGAAATCTAAAAGCTTCCACTCACTGACAGCAAGCAGGACAATGCTGATCCGTCTGTGTCCCAGACCTAGACCCCAGGCACGGTCATTAGTTACTGCGGTGCCCAGAGGAGGGAGGGGATGGGGCAGCAGAATTTGTGGGTGAGGGGGGGGGGGGGCTGCTGTCCTCCCGATGCCCGGGGTCTCTTATGTTCTGGCGGCAGGTGCAGGGATGTGACGTAAGACGTGGACGTTTAGGAGACATTCGTGTGTGGCTCCTTCCCGCTGTACATTCCCTTTAAGGCTGCGGGTTCTTCCTTCTCCTACTAAGAGCCTTGTTTGTTCTGTTTGGTTTAATTCCGGCTCTGAAGCCGCTTCATCTACAAAAGAGCCGGTGATCCTGCGGGAAGCGGTGGCCTCTGGGTGAGGACATCAGCAGCCGCACAAGTCACCGCCGACAGGAGAAGATCAAACTACGACTGATGCGGGGCAGGAGAGGGCCAAAGGGGGCGCGGGGCAGGAGAGGGCCAAAGGGGGCGCGGGGCAGGAGAGGGCCAAAGGGGGCGCGGGGCAGGAGAGGGCCAAAGGGGGCGCGGGGCAGGAGAGGGCCAAAGGGGGCGCGGGGCAGGAGAGGGCCAAAGGGGGCGCGGGGCAGGAGAGGGCCAAAGGGGGCGCGGGGCAGGAGAAGGCCAAAGGGGGCGGCACGGGGCAGGAGAAAGGGGCGGCACAAGGGGGCGCGGGGCAGGAGAAAGGGGCGGCACAAGGGGGCGCGGGGCAGGAAAAAAGGGAGAGGTTGAAGGCGGCACAAGGGGCCCGTAGCAGGTGAGGGATGCACAAGGGGCCGGGGAATAAATCTACTGTATATTAAGGCTCAGCCCGGACAGTGCAGCTCACTGGGGCCTCTGCTCCCCCAGGAGACCTTCCCCGTACTCTTCCCTAATCACACAGACGGAGCAGAGTCCAGTTTATAGCTTAAAGGGGTTTTCCCACGAAGGAAAGTTATGCCCTATCCACGGAAGAGGGCCTAACTTACTGATCAGTGGGGGTCTCAGAGACCCCCACAGATGGCGAAAATGAGGGGTCCTACCGATCCCTGGCCAATCCATCAGACTAACGGTCGCGCATAATCTCTATGGAGTTGATGGAGATTGGACCTAAGTTTCCTTTGTGTGATAACAACATTAATAGAAACATTGTTACAAGTTTGGATGAGGCTTGTTACACACTGAGGTCTCTATCTGTACTAGACTCCCACCCTCTGGGGGTAAAAATATGTCACCATTCACTGACAGCCAGCTGTATGGTGCCGTAGTGCTGGCTGTATAACCTGTATGTAGTGATCTCCCCCTAGTGGTGGTGTATAATGTGTATGTAGTGATCTCCCCCTAGTGGTGGTGTATAATGTGTATGTAGTGATCTCCTCCTAGTGGTGGTGTATAATGTGTATGTAGTGATCTCCTCCTAGTGGTGGTGTATAATGTGTATGTAGTGATCTCCCCCTAGTGGTGGTGTATAATGTGTATGTAGTGATCTCCCCCTAGTGATGGTGTATAATCTGTATGTAGTGATCTCCTCCTAGTGGTGGTGTATAATCTGTATGTAGTGATCTCCCCCTAGTGGTGGTGTATAATGTGTATGTAGTGATCTCCTCCTAGTGGTGGTGTATAATGTGTATGTAGTGATCTCCTCCTAGTGGTGGTGTATAACCTGTATGTAGTGAGCTCCCCCTAGTGGTGGTGTATAATGTGTATGTAGTGATCTCCCCCTAGTGGTGGTGTATAATCTGTATGTAGTGATCTCCCCCTAGTGGTGGTGTATAATCTGTATGTAGTGATCTCCCCCTAGTGGTGGTGTATAATGTGTATGTAGTGATCTCCTCCTAGTGGTGGTGTATAATGTGTATGTAGTGATCTCCTCCTGGTGGTGGTGTATAATCTGTATGTAGTGATCTCCCCCTAGTGATGGTGTATAATGTGTATGTAGTGATCTCCTCCTAGTGGTGGTGTATAATGTGTATGTAGTGAGCTCCCCCTAGTGGTGGTGTATAATGTGTATGTAGTGATCTCCTCCTAGTGATGGTGTATAATGTGTATGTAGTGATCTCCTCCTAGTGGTGGTGTATAATGTGTATGTAGTGAGCTCCCCCTAGTGGTGGTGTATAATGTGTATGTAGTGAGCTCCCCCTAGTGGTGGTGTATAATCTGTATGTAGTGAGCTCCCCCTAGTGGTGGTGTATAATCTGTATGTAGTGATCTCCCCCTAGTGGTGGTGTATAATCTATATGTAGTGATCTCCCCCTAGTGGTGGTGTATAATCTGTACGTAGTGATCTCCCCCTAGTGGTGGTGTATAATCTGTATGTAGTGATCTCCTCCTAGTGGTGGTGTATAATCTGTATGTAGTGATCTCCTTCTAGTGGTGGTGTATAATCTGTATGTAGTGATCTCCCCCTAGTTGTGGTGTATAATCTGTATGTAGTGATCTCCCCCTAGTGGTGGTGTATAATCTGTATGTAGTGATCTCCCCCTAGTGGTGGTGTGTAATCTGTATGTAGTGATCTCCCCCTAGTGGTGGTGTATAATGTGTATGTAGTGATCTCCTCCTAGTGGTGATGTATAATCTGTATGTAGTGATCTCCTCCTAGTGGTGGTGTATAATCTGTATGTAGTGATCTCCTCCTAGTGGTGGTGTATAATCTGTATGTAGTGATCTCCCCCTAGTGGTGGTGTATAATCTGTATGTAGTGATCTCCCCCTAGTGGTGGTGTATAATGTGTATGTAGTGATCTCCCCCTAGTGGTGGTGTATAATCTGTATGTAGTGATCTCCTCCTAGTGGTGGTGTATAATCTGTATGTAGTGATCTCCTCCTAGTGGTGGTGTATAATGTGTATGTAGTGATCTCCCCCTAGTGGTGGTGTATAATGTGTATGTAGTGATCTCCTCCTAGTGGTGGTGTATAATGTGTATGTAGTGATCTCCCCCTAGTGGTGGTGTATAATGTGTATGTAGTGATCTCCTCCTAGTGGTGGTGTATAATGTGTATGCAGTGAGCTCCCCCTAGTGGTGGTGTATAATCTGTATGTAGTGATCTCCTCCTAGTGGTGGTGTATAATGTGTATGTAGTGATCTCCTCCTAGTGGTGGTGTATAATGTGTATGTAGTGATCTCCCTCTAGTGGTGGTGTATAATGTGTATGTAGTGATCTCCCCCTAGTGGTGGTGTATAATCTGTATGTAGTGATCTCCTCCTAGTGGTGGTGTATAATCTGTATGTAGTGATCTCCTCCTAGTGGTGGTGTATAATCTGTATGTAGTGATCTCCTCCTAGTGGTGGTGTATAATCTGTATGTAGTGATCTCCTCCTAGTGGTGGTGTATAATCTGTATGTAGTGATCTCCCCCTAGTGGTGATGTATAATCTGTATGTAGTGATCTCCTCCTAGTGGTGGTGTATAATCTGTATGCAGTGATCTCCCCCTAGTGGTGATGTATAATCTGTATGCAGTGATCTCCCCCTAGTGGTGATGTATAATCTGTATGTAGTGATCTCCTCCTAGTGGTGATGTATAATCTGTATGTAGTGATCTCCTCCTAGTGGTGGTGTATAATCTGTATGTAGTGATCTCCTCCTAGTGGTGGTGTATAATCTGTATGTAGTGATCTCCTCCTACTGGAGGTGTATAATGTGTATGTAGTGAGCTCCTCCTAGTGGTGGTGTATAATCTGTATGTAGTGATCTCCTCCTAGTGGTGGTGTATAATGTGTATGTAGTGATCTCCTAGTGGTGGTGTATAATGTGTATGTAGTGATCTCCTCCTAGTGGTGGTGTATAATCTGTATGTAGTGATCTCCTCCTAGTGGTGGTGTATAATGTGTATGTAGTGATCTCCTACTAGTGGTGGTGTATAATCTGTATGTAGTGATCTCCCCCTAGTGGTGGTGTATAATGTGTATGTAGTGATCTCCTAGTGGTGGTGTATAATGTGTATGTAGTGATCTCCTCCTAGTGGTGGTGTATAATCTGTATGTAGTGATCTCCTCCTAGTGGTGGTGTATAATGTGTATGTAGTGATCTCCTCCTAGTGGTGGTGTATAATCTGTATGTAGTGATCTCCCCCTAGTGGTGGTGTATAATGTGTATGTAGTGATCTCCTAGTGGTGGTGTATAATGTGTATGTAGTGATCTCCTAGTGGTGGTGTATAATCTGTATGTAGTGATCTCCTCCTAGTGGTGGTGTATAATGTGTATGTAGTGATCTCCTCCTAGTGGTGATGTATAATGTGTATGTAGTGAGCTCCCCCTAGTGGTGGTGTATAATGTGTATGTAGTGATCTCCTCCTAGTGGTGGTGTATAAACTGTATGTAGTGATCTCCTCCTAGTGGTGGTGTATAATCTGTATGTAGTGATCTCCTCCTAGTGGTGGTGTATAATCTGTATGTAGTGATCTCCTCCTAGTGGTGGTGTATAATCTGTATGTAGTGATCTCCTCCTAGTGGTGGTGTATAATCTGTATGTAGTGAACTCCCCCTAGTGGTGGTGTATAATGTGTATGTAGTGATCTCCTCCTAGTGGTGATGTATAATGTGTATGTAGTGAGCTCCCCCTAGTGGTGGTGTATAATCTGTATGTAGTGACCTCCTCCTAGTGGTGGTGTATAATGTGCATGTAGTGATCTCCCCCTAGTGGTGGTGTATAATGTGCATGTAGTGATCTCCCCCTAGTGGTGGTGTATAATGTGTATGTAGTGATCTCCTCCTGGTGGTGGTGTATAATATGTATGTAGTGATCTCCCCCTAGTGGTGGTGTATAATATGTATGTAGTGATCTCCTCCTAGTGGTGGTGTATAATCTGTATGTAGTGATCTCCTCCTAGTGGTGGTGTATAATGTGTATGTAGTGATCTCCCTCTAGTGTTGGTCTATAACCTGTATGTAGTGATCTCCTCCTAGTGGTGGTGTATAATGTGTATGTAGTGATCTCCTCCTAGTGGTGGTGTATAATCTGTATGTAGTGATCTCCCCCTAGTGGTGGTGTATAATCTGTATGTAGTGATCTCCCCCTAGTGGTGGTGTATAATGTGTATGTAGTGATCTCCCCCTAGTGGTGGTGTATAATCTGTATGTAGTGATCTCCCCCTAGTGGTGGTGTATAATCTGTATGTAGTGATCTCCTCCTAGTGGTGGTGTATAATCTGTATGTAGTGATCTCCTCCTAGTGGTGGTGTATAATGTGTATGTAGTGATCTCCCCCTAGTGGTGGTGTATAATGTGTATGTAGTGATCTCCCCCTAGTGGTGGTGTATAATCTGTATGTAGTGATCTCCCCCTAGTGGTGGTGTATAATCTGTATGTAGTGATCTCCTCCTAGTGGTGGTGTATAATCTGTATGTAGTGATCTCCCCCTAGTGGTGGTGTATAATGTGTATGTAGTGATCTCCCCCTAGTGGTGGTGTATAATCTGTATGTAGTGATCTCCCCCTAGTGGTGGTGTATAATCTGTATGTAGTGATCTCCTCCTAGTGGTGGTGTATAATCTGTATGTAGTGATCTCCTCCTAGTGGTGGTGTATAATGTGTATGTAGTGATCTCCCCCTAGTGGTGGTGTATAATGTGTATGTAGTGATCTCCCCCTAGTGGTGGTGTATAATCTGTATGTAGTGATCTCCCCCTAGTGGTGGTGTATAATCTGTATGTAGTGATCTCCTCCTAGTGGTGGTGTATAATGTGTATGTAGTGATCTCCCCCTAGTGGTGGTGTATAATCTGTATGTAGTGATCTCCCCCTAGTGGTGGTGTATAATCTGTATGTAGTGATCTCCCCCTAGTGGTGGTGTATAATCTGTATGTAGTGATCTCCTCCTAGTGGTGGTGTATAATCTGTATGTAGTGATCTCCCCCTAGTGGTGGTGTATAATGTGTATGTAGTGATCTCCTCCTAGTGGTGGTGTATAATCTGTATGTAGTGATCTCCTCCTAGTGGTGGTGTATAATCTGTATGTAGTGATCTCCTCCTAGTGGTGGTGTATAATCTGTATGTAGTGATCTCCTCCTAGTGGTGGTGTATAATCTGTATGTAGTGATCTCCCCCTAGTGGTGGTGTATAATGTGTATGTAGTGATCTCCTCCTAGTGGTGGTGTATAATGTGTATGTAGTGATCTCCCCCTAGTGGTGGTGTATAATGTGTATGTAGTGATCTCCTCCTAGTGGTGGTGTATAATGTGTATGTAGTGATCTCCCCCTAGTGGTGGTGTATAATCTGTATGTAGTGATCTCCCCCTAGTGGTGGTGTATAATCTGTATGTAGTGATCTCCACCTAGTGGTGGTGTATAATCTGTATGTAGTGATCTCCCCCTAGTGGTGGTGTATAATCTGTATGTAGTGATCTCCCCCTAGTGGTGGTATATAATGTGTATGTAGTGATCTCCCCCTAGTGGTGGTGTATAATATGTATGTAGTGATCTCCCCCTAGTGGTGGTGTATAATCTGTATGTAGTGATCTCCTCCTAGTGGTGATGTATAATGTGTATGTAGTGATCTCCTCCTAGTGGTGGTGTATAATCTGTATGTAGTGATCTCCCCCTAGTGGTGATGTATAATGTGTATGTAGTGATCTCCCCCTAGTGGTGATGTATAATCTATATGTAGTGATCTCCTCCTAGTGGTGGTGTATAATCTGTATGTAGTGATCTCCCCCTAGTGGTGGTGTATAATGTGTATGTAGTGATCTCCTCCTAGTGGTGGTGTATAATGTGTATGTAGTGATCTCCTCCTAGTGGTGGTGTATAATGTGTATGTAGTGATCTCCTCCTAGTGGTGGTGTATAATGTGTATGTAGTGATCTCCCCCTAGTGGTGGTGTATAATCTGTATGTAGTGATCTTCTCCTAGTGGTGGTGTATAATCTGTATGTAATGATCTCGCACTAGTGGTGGTGTATAATGTGTATGTAGTGATCTCCTCCTAGTGGTGGTGTATAATGTGTATGTAGTGATCTCCCCCTAGTGGTGGTGTATAATCTGTATGTAGTGATCTCCCCCTAGTGGTGGTGTATAATGTGTATGTAGTGATCTCCTCCTAGTGGTGGTGTATAATGTGTATGTAGTGATCTCCCCCTAGTGGTGGTGTACAATGTGTATGTAGTGATCTCCCCCTAGTGGTGGTGTATAATCTGTATGTAGTGATCTCCTCCTAGTGGTGGTGTATAATGTGTATGTAGTGAGCTCCTCCTAGTGGTGGTGTATAATCTGTATGTAGTGATCTCCTCCTAGTGGTGGTGTATAATGTGTATGTAGTGATCTCCTCCTAGTGGTGGTGTATAATCTGTATGTAGTGATCTCCCCCTAGTGGTGGTGTATAATGTGTATGTAGTGATCTCCCCCTAGTGGTGGTGTATAATCTGTATGTAGTGATCTCCCCCTAGTGGTGGTGTATAATCTGTATGTAGTGATCTCCCCCTAGTGGTGGTGTATAATCTGTATGTAGTGATCTACCCCTAGTGGTGGTGTATAATGTGTATGTAGTGATCTCCTCCTAGTGGTGGTGTATAATCTGTATGTAGTGATCTCCCCCTAGTGGTGGTGTATAATGTGTATGTAGTGATCTCCCCCTAGTGGTGGTGTATAATGTGTATGTAGTGATCTCCTCCTAGTGGTGGTGTATAATCTGTATGCAGTGATCTCCTCCTAGTGGTGGTGTATAATCTGTATGTAGTGATCTCCCCCAAGTGGTGGTGTATAATGTGTATGTAGTGATCTCCCCCTAGTGGTGGTGTATAATCTGTATGTAGTGATCTCCCCCTAGTGGTGGTGTATAATGTGTATGTAGTGATCTCCCCCTAGTGGTGGTGTATAATGTGTATGTAGTGATCTCCTCCTAGTGGTGGTGTATAATCTGTATGTAGTGATCTCCTCCTAGTGGTGGTGTATAATGTGTATGTAGTGATCTCCTCCTAGTGGTGGTGTATAATGTGTATGTAGTGATCTCCCCCTAGTGGTGGTGTATAATCTGTATGTAGTGATCTCCTCCTAGTGGTGGTGTATAATGTGTATGTAGTGATCCCCCCCTAGTGGTGGTGTATAATGTGTATGTAGTGATCTCCTCCTAGTGGTGGTGTATAATGTGTATGTAGTGAGCTCCCCCTAGTGGTGATGTATAATGTGTATATATTCATGTGTAATATTAGAATGAAATATAATATATAATATTGCAGTCTCTATTTTTATTCTTTTTTAGCCTCCGCGGGACTGACAATATCTGGACCACAGGCCCCAGTCCTAGAGGGCGACGATGTGACCCTGGAGTGTCTGTCAGACAGTGACTATGACATGACGAATTACACCTTCCAGAAGTACAGCAGGGTAAGTGTCTACATCTGGAGCTGCACTCACTATTCTGCTGCTGGTGCAGTCACTGTGTACATACATGACATTACTTATCCTGTACTGATCCTGAGTTACATCCTGTATTATACGCCAGAGCTGCACTCACTATTCTGCTGCTGGTGCAGTCACTGTGTACATACATGACATTACTTATCCTGTACTGATCCTGAGTTACATCCTGTATTATACGCCAGAGCTGCACTCACTATTCTGCTGCTGGTGCAGTCACTGTGTACATACATGACATTACTTATCCTGTACTGATCCTGAGTTACATCCTGTATTATACCCCAGAGCTGCACTCACTATTCTGCTGCTGGTGCAGTCACTGTGTACATACATGACATTACTTATCCTGTACTGATCCTGAGTTACATCCTGTATTATACCCCAGAGCTGCACTCACTATTCTGCTGCTGGTGCAGTCACTGTGTACATACATGACATTACTTATCCTGTACTGATCCTGAGTTACATCCTGTATTATACCCCAGAGCTGCACTCACTATTCTGCTGCTGGTGCAGTCACTGTGTACATACATGACATTACTTATCCTGTACTGATCCTGAGTTACATCCTGTATTATACCCCAGAGCTGCACTCACTATTCTGCTGCTGGTGCTGTCACTGTGTACATACATGACATTACTTATCCTGTACTGATCCTGAGTTACATCCTGTATTATACCCCAGAGCTGCACTCACTATTCTGCTGCTGGTGCAGTCACTGTGTACATACATGACATTACTTATCCTGTACTGATCCTGAGTTACATCCTGTATTATACCCCAGAGCTGCACTCACTATTCTGCTGCTGGTGCAGTCACTGTGTACATACATGACATTACTTATCCTGTACTGATCCTGAGTTACATCCTGTATTATACCCCAGAGCTGCACTCATTATACTGCTGCTGGTGCAGTCACTGTGTACATACATGACATTACTTATCCTGTACTGATCCTGAGTTACATCCTGTATTATACTCCAGAGCTGCACTCACTATTCTGCTGCTGGTGCAGTCACTGTGTACATACATGACATTACTTATCCTGTACTGATCCTGAGTTACATCCTGTATTATACCCCAGAGCTGCACTCACTATTCTGCTGCTGGTGCAGTCACTGTACATACGGGGGGTGTTGGATGTATGATGTAGTGATATGAGCAGCGCAGAGTATTTCAGGAGAGGCTTGCGCTGTCCGTGTTATGTACAGAAGGATATAACTCTCCGGCACTGAGACGTCTTCAGCTCTAATTCTTTATGTATGTGACGAGCATCGCTGTATACTTCCTGTAGGATACACTTGGGGTGATTGTTACATAGCGGACATTATTATGGAATACTCAGATTTTGAGAACATAAAGAATCGGAGCAGAAGACGTCTCGGTGCCGGAGGGATGAATCCGCTGCAGATGTCGGACATGTACAGCACATGTCTGTATACTGCGCGCTGTGTGTGTCGTGTGTGCGGTCTGTGGCGTTACAATGTGTCAGGTTTGCTGTGATGTCGCTGTGTGTTTGTAGAGGATCACATGGTGCAGCTGTGCATTATAGCAGTATAATATCCGGGAGGGGGAGGGTGTTATCACCCTGCAGCTGTCACCCTCTCTCCCTGATGTGACTGTACATTATCATTTTCACTGCCCTAATCTGCCCAAACACATTGCAACAGAGGCAGCCGCCTGTGCCCGGCTCTCCCTGCCCGCCCTGTGCCCGGCTCTCCGTGCCCGCCCTGTGCCCGGCTCTCCCTGCCCGCCCTGTGCCCGGCTCTCCCTGCCCGCCCTGTGCCCGGCTCTCCCTGCCCGCCCTGTGCCCGGCTCTCCCTGCCCGCCCTGTGCCCGGCTCTCCCTGCCCGCCCTGTGCCCGGCTCTCCCTGCCCGCCCTGTGCCCGGCTCTCCCTGCCCGCCCTGTGCCCGGCTCTCCCTGCCCGCCCTGTGCCCGGCTCTCCCTGCCCGCCCTGTGCCCGGCTCTCCCTGCCCGCCCTGTGCCCGGCTCTCCCTGCCCGCCCTGTGCCCGGCTCTCCCTGCGACCTCCCTGTGCCCGGCTCTCCCTGCGACCTCCCTGTGCCCGGCTCTCCCTGTGACCTCCCTGTGCCCGGCTCTCCCTGTGACCTCCCTGTGCCCGGCTCTCCCTGCCACCTCCCTGTGCCCGGCTCTCCCTGCCACCTCCCTGTGCCCGGCTCTCCCTGCCACCTCCCTGTGCCCGGCTCTCCCTGCCACCTCCCTGTGCCCGGCTCTCCCTGCCACCTCCCTGTGCCCGGCTCTCCCTGCCACCTCCCCTGCCCTCGTGCCCGGCTCTCCCTGCCACCTCCCCTGCCCTCGTGCCCGGCTCTCCCTGCCACCTCCCCTGCCCTCGTGCCCGGCTCTCCCTGCCACCTCCCCTGCCCTCGTGCCCGGCTCTCCCTGCCACCTCCCCTGCCCTCGTGCCCGGCTCTCCCTGCCACCTCCCCTGCCCTCGTGCCCGGCTCTCCCTGCCACCTCCCCTGCCCTCGTGCCCGGCTCTCCCTGCCACCTCCCCTGCCCTCGTGCCCGGCTCTCCCTGCCACCTCCCCTGCCCTCGTGCCCGGCTCTCCCTGCCACCTCCCCTCCCCTCGTGCCCGGCTCTCCCTGCCACCTCCCCTCCCCTCGTGCCCGGCTCTCCCTGCCACCTCCCCTCCCCTCGTGCCCGGCTCTCCCTGCCACCTCCCCTCCCCTCGTGCCCGGCTCTCCCTGCCACCTCCCCTCCCCTCGTGCCCGGCTCTCCCTGCGACCTCCCCTCCCCTCGTGCCCGGCTCTCCCTGCGACCTCCCCTCCCCTCGTGCCCGGCTCTCCCTGCGACCTCCCCTCCCCTCGTGCCCGGCTCTCCCTGCGACCTCCCCTCCCCTCGTGCCCGGCTCTCCCTGCGACCTCCCCTCCCCTCGTGCCCGGCTCTCCCTGCGACCTCCCCTCCCCTCGTGCCCGGCTCTCCCTGCGACCTCCCCTCCCCTCGTGCCCGGCTCTCCCTGCGACCTCCCCTCCCCTCGTGCCCGGCTCTCCCTGCGACCTCCCCTCCCCTCGTGCCCGGCTCTCCCTGCGACCTCCCCTCCCCTCGTGCCCGGCTCTCCCTGCGACCTCCCCTCCCCTCGTGCCCGGCTCTCCCTGCGACCTCCCCTCCCCTCGTGCCCGGCTCTCCCTGCGACCTCCCCTCCCCTCGTGCCCGGCTCTCCCTGCGACCTCCCCTCCCCTCGTGCCGGGCTCTCCCTGCGACCTCCCCTCCCCTCGTGCCGGGCTCTCCCTGCGACCTCCCCTCCCCTCGTGCCGGGCTCTCCCTGCGACCTCCCCTCCCCTCGTGCCGGGCTCTCCCTGCGACCTCCCCTCCCCTCGTGCCGGGCTCTCCCTGCGACCTCCCCTCCCCTCGTGCCGGGCTCTCCCTGCGACCTCCCCTCCCCTCGTGCCGGGCTCTCCCTGCGACCTCCCCTCCCCTCGTGCCGGGCTCTCCCTGCGACCTCCCCTCCCCTCGTGCCCGGCTCTCCCTGCGACCTCCCCTCCCCTCGTGCCCGGCTCTCCCTGCGACCTCCCCTCCCCTCGTGCCCGGCTCTCCCTGCGACCTCCCCTCCCCTCGTGCCCGGCTCTCCCTGCGACCTCCCCTCCCCTCGTGCCCGGCTCTCCCTGCGACCTCCCCTCCCCTCGTGCCCGGCTCTCCCTGCGACCTCCCCTCCCCTCGTGCCCGGCTCTCCCTGCGACCTCCCCTCCCCTCGTGCCCGGCTCTCCCTGCGACCTCCCCTCCCCTCGTGCCCGGCTCTCCCTGCGACCTCCCCTCCCCTCGTGCCCGGCTCTCCCTGCGACCTCCCCTCCCCTCGTGCCCGGCTCTCCCTGCGACCTCCCCTCCCCTCGTGCCCGGCTCTCCCTGCGACCTCCCCTCCCCTCGTGCCCGGCTCTCCCTGCGACCTCCCCTCCCCTCGTGCCCGGCTCTCCCTGCGACCTCCCCTCCCCTCGTGCCCGGCTCTCCCTGCGACCTCCCCTCCCCTCGTGCCCGGCTCTCCCTGCGACCTCCCCTCCCCTCGTGCCCGGCTCTCCCTGCGACCTCCCCTCCCCTCGTGCCCGGCTCTCCCTGCGACCTCCCCTCCCCTCGTGCCCGGCTCTCCCTGCGACCTCCCCTCCCCTCGTGCCCGGCTCTCCCTGCGACCTCCCCTCCCCTCGTGCCCGGCTCTCCCTGCGACCTCCCCTCCCCTCGTGCCCGGCTCTCCCTGCGACCTCCCCTCCCCTCGTGCCCGGCTCTCCCTGCGACCTCCCCTCCCCTCGTGCCCGGCTCTCCCTGCGACCTCCCCTCCCCTCGTGCCCGGCTCTCCCTGCGACCTCCCCTCCCCTCGTGCCCGGCTCTCCCTGCGACCTCCCCTCCCCTCGTGCCCGGCTCTCCCTGCGACCTCCCCTCCCCTCGTGCCCGGCTCTCCCTGCGACCTCCCCTCCCCTCGTGCCCGGCTCTCCCTGCGACCTCCCCTCCCCTCGTGCCCGGCTCTCCCTGCGACCTCCCCTCCCCTCGTGCCCGGCTCTCCCTGCTCGGGGCCCGGCTCTTTTGCCCTTCTCTCTTCCTGGGAATAATCTCTGATTTTTATTAGAAAATGTTTATTTTCAACTAAACAAAGAAAGAACAGAAAGTTTCACTTGTAAAATGAAAAGCAAATACAATTACACGCGGTCTCGCTCCGCAGCGCCGTCTCTTCCCTTCTGATGCAGCTCCAAAACCAAGCTCTAAAGAGACGGGCTGGAGGGATTAGAGCGCACGCTGCTGACAGGAGGAGGAGGGATTAGAGCGCACGCTGCTGACAGGAGGAGGAGGGATTAGAGCGCACGCTGCTGACAGGAGGAGGAGGGATTAGAGCGCACGCTGCTGACAGGAGGAGGAGGGATTAGAGCGCACGCTGCTGACAGGGGGAGGAGGGATTAGAGCGCACGCTGCTGACAGGAGGAGGAGGGATTAGAGCGCACGCTGCTGACGGGGAGGAGGGATTAGAGCGCACGCTGCTGACAGGAGGAGGAGGGATTAGAGCGCACGCTGCTGACAGGAGGAGGAGGGATTAGAGCGCACGCTGCTGACAGGAGGAGGAGGGATTAGAGCGCACGCTGCTGACAGGGGGAGGAGGGATTAGAGCGCACGCTGCTGACAGGGGGAGGAGGGATTAGAGCGCACGCTGCTGACAGGGGGAGGAGGGATTAGAGCGCACGCTGCTGACAGGGGGAGGAGGGATTAGAGCGCACGCTGCTGACAGGGGGAGGAGGGATTAGAGCGCACGCTGCTGACAGGGGGAGGAGGGATTAGAGCGCACGCTGCTGACAGGGGGAGGAGGGATTAGAGCGCACGCTGCTGACAGGGGGAGGAGGGATTAGAGCGCACGCTGCTGACAGGGGGAGGAGGGATTAGAGCGCACGCTGCTGACAGGGGGAGGAGGGATTAGAGCGCACGCTGCTGACAGGGGGAGGAGGGATTAGAGCGCACGCTGCTGACAGGGGGAGGAGGGATTAGAGCGCACGCTGCTGACAGGGGGAGGAGGGATTAGAGCGCACGCTGCTGACAGGGGGAGGAGGGATTAGAGCGCACGCTGCTGACAGGGGGAGGAGGGATTAGAGCGCACGCTGCTGACAGGGGGAGGAGGGATTAGAGCGCACAGCTCTATTGTTGGGCACCGGCCTGGTATTGTTTGGTGTTGCCTCAGAGCAGAACTCTTAATTCTGCCTCCTTATTGTGAAAGCTGAGTAACCATTGCCTCTGCTGCTATATGTGAGTGCCATAGAGCGCTATTCGGATCAGAACCAGCATCCAGGGTCCTAATAGCAGCCATATTGGTGGTCACTCAGCTTTCCACAGAACAAAGAGCAGAAATGTTGTTCTTCCTGATGTTCAGCCCAAGACGTCGTAACCTCATGAAACCGACCACAGCAGAAACCATAATGTCCTGAGAAACCGGTCCAGCCGCATTACTGGATCCACCTGACTGATTATTCCATTACATCAACTAGTTTAAGTTAACCCTTTCCATGCCTCAAGTAAATTGCTAAGTGTATGACTCCTTCAGCAGAATAGTGAGCGCAGCTCTGGGGAATAATACAGGATGTAACTCAGGATCAGTACAGGATAAGTAATGTCATGTATGTACACAGTGACTGCACCAGCAGCAGAATAGTGAGTGCAGCTCTGGGGTATAATACAGGATGTAACTCAGGATCAGTACAGGATAAGTAATGTCATGTATGTACACAGTGACTGCACCAGCAGCAGAATAGTGAGTGCAGCTCTGGGGTATAATACAGGATGTAACTCAGGATCAGTACAGGATAAGTAATGTCATGTATGTACACAGTGACTGCACCAGCAGCAGAATAGTGAGTGCAGCTCTGGAGTATAATACAGGATGTAACTCAGGATCAGTACAGGATAAGTAATGTCATGTATGTACACAGTGACTGCACCAGCAGCAGAATAGTGAGTGCAGCTCTGGAGTATAATACAGGATGTAACTCAGGATCAGTACAGTATAAGTAATGTCATGTATGTACACAGTGACTGCACCAGCAGCAGAATAGTGAGTGCAGCTCTGGGGTATAATACAGGATGTAACTCAGTATCAGTACAGGATAAGTAATGTCATGTATGTACACAGTGACTGCACCAGCAGCAGAATAGTGAGTGCAGCTCTGGGGTATAATACAGGATGTAACTCAGGATCAGTACAGGATAAGTAATGTCATGTATGTACACAGTGACTGCACCAGCAGCAGAATACTGAGTGTGACTGTCCATGTCTGATGTTTTGTTGCAGTGGATGAGGTCCTGGGTGTCGCTGGACTCCTCGCAGTACCTCAGATGTTGGTATTTCAGCGTGAATATCACTCGCAGCGATGAGCGGCTCCTCATGCACCTGAAGGACATCTCGGAGTGGCGGAACGGACCGTACCGCTGCGTGAGAACCGACAACCGGACCGGGGAGGTGGAGGCGTCGGAGCCCATCAATATCAGCGTCATCTGTGAGTAAGAGGCGCATGCACACGGGGGGGCAGAGCAGCGGAGGGGCAGGGGACGCGCCCGGGGGGGAGTAGTGGTGGGGCAGGGGACGCACCTGGGGTGAGCAGTAGAGGGGCAGTGGTCATGCCCCGGGGGAGAGTAGTGGTGGGGCAGGGGACGCACCTGGGGTGAGCAGTAGAGGGGCAGTGGTCATGCCCCGGGGGAGAGTAGTGGTGGGGCAGCGTTGAGTGAATGGGAACTGTATCTGTTACTTTTTGATGCAAAGTGTCTGGACTGTTCTCTGGCTGATACATTGTAACGGATGGGGCCGGGGATTCCGCCTGTTCTCTTATTGTGAATGTCTCGGCCCCTCCCCCTGCCCAGGTCATGTGACATGTGATTTGGATAAAATAGTCAGATTTTGGTAGATTTCCTCCATCCTGGGTCTTGTCAGGGGCAGTGACCGCGCAGATCAGCTCCAGGCGGAGGCGCCGGGGGCATCACAGACGTCTCTTATCTAAAGGGCAAAGGAAGCACAAGATTATTAGTGTTACATGTCACTAGAGCCCATTGGGATCCATAGAAGGAAGGAGGAGCCTGAGAAGATCAGATTATCTATAACTAGTGGTGTATAATGTGTATGTAGTGATCTCCCCCTAGTGGTGGTGTATAATCTGTATGTAGTGAGCTCCTCCTAGTGGTGGTGTATAATGTGTATGTAGTGATCTCCCCCTAGTGGTGGTGTATAATGTGTATGTAGTGATCTCCCCCTAGTGGTGGTGTATAATGTGTATGTAGTGATCTCCTCCTAGTGGTGGTGTATAATCTGTATGTAGTGAGCTCCCCCTAGTGGTGGTGTATAATGTGTATGTAGTGATCTCCCCCTAGTGGTGGTGTATAATCTGTATGTAGTGATCTCCCCCTAGTGGTGGTGTATAATCTGTATGTAGTGATCCCCTCCTAGTGGTGGTGCATAATCTGTATGTAGTGAGCTCCTCCTAGTGGTGGTGTATAATGTGTATGTAGTGAGCTCCCCCTAGTGGTGGTGTATAATCTGTATGTAGTGATCTCCCCCTAGTGGTGATGTATAATCTGTATGTAGTGATCTCCCCCTAGTGGTGTTGTTTAATCTGTATGTAGTGATCTCCCCCTAGTGGTGGTGTATAATCTGTATGTAGTGATCTCCCCCTAGTGGTGGTGTATAATATGTATGTAGTGAGCTCCCCCTAGTGGTGGTGTATAATCTGTATGTAGTGATCTCCCCCTAGTAGTGGTGTATAATGTGTATGTAGTGATCTCCCCCTAGCGGTGGTGTATAATGTGTATGTAGTGATCTCCTCCTAGTGGTGGTGTATAATCTGTATGTAGTGATCTCCCCCTAGTGGTGGTGTATAATGTGTATGTAGTGATCTCCCCCTAGTGGTGGTGTATAATCTGTATGTAGTGATCTCCTCCTAGTGGTGGTGTATAATCTGTATGTAGTGATCTCCTCCTAGTGGTGGTGTATAATGTGTATGTAGTGATCTCCTCCTAGTGGTGGTGTATAATCTGTATGTAGTGATCTCCTCCTAGTGGTGGTGTATAATCTGTATGTAGTGATCTCCTCCTAGTGGTGGTGTATAATCTGTATTTAGTGATCTCCTCCTAGTGGTGGTGTATAATGTGTATGTAGTGATCTCCCCCTAGTGGTGGTGTATAATCTGTATGTAGTGCTCTCCCCCTAATGGTGGTGTATAATCTGTATGTAGTGATCTCCCCCTAGTGGTGGTGTATAATGTGTATGTAGTGATCTCCCCCTAGTGGTGGTGTATAACCTGTATGTAGTGAGCTCCTCCTAGTGGTGGTGTATAATGTGTATGTAGTGAGCTCCTCCTAGTGGTGGTGTATAATGTGTATGTAGTGAGCTCCTCCTAGTGATGGTGTATAATGTGTATGTAGTGATCTCCCCCTAGTGGTGGTGTACAATGTGTATGTAGTGATCTCCCCCTAGTGGTGGTGTATAATGTGTATGTAGTGAGCTCCTCCTAGTGGTGGTGTATAATGTGTATGTAGTGATCTCCTCCTAGTGGTGGTGTATAATGTGTATGTAGTGATCTCCTCCTAGTGGTGGTGTATAATGTGTATGTAGTGATCTCCTCCTAGTGGTGGTGTATAATGTGTATGTAGTGATCTCCTCCTAGTGGTGGTGTATAATCTGTATGTAGTGATCTCCTCCTAGTGGTGATGTATAATCTGTATGTAGTGATCTCCTCTTAGTGGTGATGTATAATCTGTATGTAGTGATCTCCTCCTAGTGGTGGTGTATAATGTGTATGTAGTGATCTCCTCCTAGTGGTGGTGTATAATGTGTATGTAGTGATCTCCCCCTAGTGGTGGTGTATAATCTGTATGTAGTGATCTCCTCCTAGTGGTGATGTATAATGTGTATGTAGTGATCTCCTCCTAGTGGTGGTGTATAATCTGTATGTAGTGATCTCCCCCTAGTGGTGGTGTATAATCTGTATGTAGTGATCTCCCCCTAGTGGTGGTGTATAATCTGTATGTAGTGATCTCCTCCTAGTGGTGGTGTATAATGTGTATGTAGTGATCTCCTCCTAGTGGTGATGTATAATGTGTATGTAGTGATCTCCCCCTAGTGGTGGTGTATAATCTGTATGTAGTGATCTCTCCCTAGTGGTGGTGTATAATATGTATGTAGTGATCTCCCCCTAGTGGTGGTGTATAATGTGTATGTAGTGATCTCCCCCTAGTGGTGGTGTATAATGTGTATGTAGTGATCTCCCCCTAGTGGTGATGTATAATGTGTATGTAGTGATCTCCTCCTAGTGGTGGTGTATAATCTGTATGTAGTGATCTCCCCCTAGTGGTGGTGTATAATGTGTTTGTAGTGAGCTCCTCCTAGTGGTGGTGTATAATGTGTATGTAGTGATCTCCCCCTAGTGGTGGTGTATAATGTGTATGTAGTGATCTCCTCCTAGTGGTGATGTATAATGTGTATGTAGTGATTTCCCCCTAGTGGTGGTGTATAATCTGTATGTAGTGATCTCTCCCTAGTGGTGGTGTATAATGTGTATGTAGTGATCTCCCCCTAGTTGTGGTGTATAATGTGTATGTAGTGATCTCCCCCTAGTGGTGGTGTATAATGTGTATGTAGTGATCTCCCCCTAGTGGTGATGTATAATGTGTATGTAGTGATCTCCTCCTAGTGGTGGTGTATAATCTGTATGTAGTGATCTCCCCCTAGTGGTGGTGTATAATCTGTATGTAGTGATCTCCCCCTAGTGGTGGTGTATAATCTGTATGTAGTGATCTCCTCCTAGTGGTGGTGTATAATGTGTATGTAGTGATCTCCTCTTAGTGGTGGTGTATAATGTGTATGTAGTGATCTCCTCTTAGTGGTGGTGTATAATGTGTATGTAGTGATCTCCTCTTAGTGGTGGTGTATAATGTGTATGTAGTGATCTCCTCCTAGTGGTGGTGTATAATGTGTATGTAGTGATCTCCTCTTAGTGGTGGTGTATAATGTGTATGTAGTGATCTCCTCTTAGTGGTGGTGTATAATGTGTATGTAGTGATCTCCCCCTAGTGGTGGTGTATAATGTGTATGTTGTGATCTCCCCCTAGTGGTGGTGTATAATCTGTATGTAGTGATCTTCTCCTAGTGGTGGTGTATAATGTGTATGTAGTGATCTCCTCCTAGTGGTGGTGTATAATGTGTATGTAGTGATCTCCCCCTAGTGGTGGTGTATAATCTGTATGTAGTGATCTCCTCTTAGTGGTGGTGTATAATCTGTATGTAGTGATCTCCTCTTAGTGGTGGTGTATGTGTATGTAGTGATCTCCCCCTAGTGGTGGTGTATAATCTGTATGTAGTGATCTCCTCCTAGTGGTGGTGTATAATGTGTATGTAGTGATCTACCCCTAGTGGTGGTGTATAATCTGTATGTAGTGATCTCCTCCTAGTGGTGGTGTATAATCTGTATGTAGTGATCTCCCCCTAGTGGTGGTGTATAATATGTATGTAGTGATCTCCCCCTAGTGGTGGTGTATAATCTGTATGTAGTGATCTCCCCCTAGTGGTGGTGTATAATGTGTATGTAGTGATCTCCTCCTAGTGGTGGTGTATAATGTGTATGTAGTGAGCTCCTCCTAGTGGTGGTGTATAATCTGTATGTAGTGATCTCCTCCTAGTGGTGATGTATAATGTGTATGTAGTGATCTCCTCCTAGTGGTGGTGTATAATCTGTATGTAGTGATCTCCCCCTAGTGGTGGTGTATAATCTGTATGTAGTGATCTCCCCCTAGTGGTGGTGTATAATCTGTATGTAGTGATCTCCCCCTAGTGGTGGTGTATAATATGTATGTAGTGATCTCCCCCTAGTGGTGGTGTATAATGTGTATGTAGTGATCTCCCTCTAGTGGTGGTGTATAATGTGTATGTAGTGATCTCCCCCTAGTGGTGATGTATAATGTGTATGTAGTGATCTCCTCCTAGTGGTGGTGTATAATCTGTATGTAGTGATCTCCTCCTAGTGGTGGTGTATAATGTGTATGTAGTGATCTCCTCCTAGTGGTGGTGTATAATCTGTATGTAGTGATCTCCCCCTAGTCGTGTTGTATAATCTGTATGTAGTGATCTCCTCCTAGTGGTGTTGTATAATGTGTATGTAGTGATCTCCTCCTAGTGGTGGTGTATAATCTGTATGTAGTGATGTCCCCCTAGTGGTGGTGTATAATGTGTATGTAGTGATCTCCTCCTAGTGGTGGTGTATAATCTGTATGTAGTGATCTCCTCCTAGTGGTGATGTATAATGTGTATGTAGTGATCTCCTCCTAGTGGTGGTGTATAATCTGTATGTAGTGATCTCCCCCTAGTGGTGGTGTATAATGTGTATGTAGTGATCTCCCCCTAGTGGTGGTGTATAATGTGTATGTAGTGATCTCCTCCTAGTGGTGATGTATAATGTGTATGTAGTGATCTCCTCCTAGTGGTGGTGTATAATCTGTATGTAGTGATCTCCTCCTAGTGGTGGTGTATAATGTGTATGTAGTGATCTCCTCCTAGTGGTGGTGTATAATCTGTATGTAGTGATCTCCCCCTAGTCGTGTTGTATAATCTGTATGTAGTGATCTCCTCCTAGTGGTGTTGTATAATGTGTATGTAGTGATCTCCTCCTAGTGGTGGTGTATAATCTGTATGTAGTGATGTCCCCCTAGTGGTGGTGTATAATGTGTATGTAGTGATCTCCTCCTAGTGGTGGTGTATAATCTGTATGTAGTGATCTCCTCCTAGTGGTGATGTATAATGTGTATGTAGTGATCTCCTCCTAGTGGTGGTGTATAATCTGTATGTAGTGATCTCCCCCTAGTGGTGGTGTATAATGTGTTTGTAGTGAGCTCCTCCTAGTGGTGGTGTATAATGTGTATGTAGTGATCTCCCCCTAGTGGTGGTGTATAATGTGTATGTAGTGATCTCCCCCTAGTGGTGGTGTATAATCTGTATGTAGTGATCTCCTCCTAGTGGTGTATAATCTGTATGTAGTGATCTCCCCCTAGTGGTGGTGTATAATCTGTATGTAGTGAGCTCCCCCTAGTGGTGATGTATAATCTGTATGTAGTGATCTTCCCCTAGTGGTGGTGTATAATGTGTATGTAGTGATCTCCCCCTAGTGGTGTATAATCTGTATGTAGTGATCTCCCCCTAGTGGTGGTGTATAATCTGTATGTAGTGAGCTCCCCCTAGTGGTGGTGTATAATCTGTATGTAGTGATCTCCCCCTAGTGGTGGTGTATAATCTGTATGTAGTGAGCTCCTCCTAGTGGTGGTGTATAATCTGTATGTAGTGATCTCCTCCTAGTGGTGATGTATAATGTGTATGTAGTGATCTCCTCCTAGTGGTGGTGTATAATCTGTATGTAGTGATCTCCCCCTAGTGGTGGTGTATAATGTGTATGTAGTGATCTCCCCCTAGTGGTGGTGTATAATGTGTATGTAGTGATCTCCTCCTAGTGGTGATGTATAATGTGTATGTAGTGATCTCCTCCTAGTGGTGGTGTATAATCTGTATGTAGTGATCTCCCCCTAGTCGTGTTGTATAATCTGTATGTAGTGATCTCCTCCTAGTGGTGTTGTATAATGTGTATGTAGTGATCTCCTCCTAGTGGTGGTGTATAATCTGTATGTAGTGATGTCCCCCTAGTGGTGGTGTATAATGTGTATGTAGTGATCTCCCCCTAGTGGTGGTGTATAATCTGTATGTAGTGATCTCCCCCTAGTGGTGGTGTATAATGTGTATGTAGTGATCTCCACCTAGTGGTGGTGTATAATCTGTATGTAGTGATCTCCTCTTAGTGGTGGTGTATAATGTGTATGTAGTGAGCTCCTCCTAGTGGTGGTGTATAATCTGTATGTAGTGATCTCCTCCTAGTGGTGGTGTATAATCTGTATGTAGTGATCTCCCCCTAGTGGTGGTGTATAATGTGTATGTAGTGATCTCCCCCTAGTGGTGGTGTATAATCTGTATGTAGTGATCTCCTCCTAGTGGTGGTGTATAATCTGTATGTAGTGATCTCCCCCTAGTGGTGGTGTATAATGTGTATGTAGTGATCTCCTCCTAGTGGTGGTGTATAATGTGTATGTAGTGATCTCCCCCTAGTGGTGGTGTATAATCTGTATGTAGTGATCTCCTCCTAGTGGTGGTGTATAATGTGTATGTAGTGATCTCCTCTTAGTGGTGGTGTATAATGTGTATGTAGTGATCTCCTCTTAGTGGTGGTGTATAATCTGTATGTAGTGATCTCCTCCTAGTGGTGGTGTATAATCTGTATGTAGTGATCTCCCCCTAGTGGTGGTGTATAATGTGTATGTAGTGATCTCCTCCTAGTGGTGGTGTATAATCTGTATGTAGTGATCTCCCCCTAGTGGTGGTGTATAATGTGTATGTAGTGATCTCCCCCTAGTGGTGGTGTATAATGTGTATGTAGTGATCTCCCCCTAGTGGTGGTGTATAATGTGTATGTAGTGATCTCTCCCTAGTGGTGGTGTATAATGTGTATGTAGTGATCTCCTCCTAGTGGTGGTGTATAATCTGTATGTAGTGATCTCCCCCTAGTGGTGGTGTATAATGTGTATGTAGTGATCTCCTCCTAGTGGTGGTGTATAATCTGTATGTAGTGATCTCTTCCTAGTGGTGGTGTATAATGTGTATGTAGTGATCTCCTCCTAGTGGTGGTGTATAATGTGTATGTAGTGATCTACCCCTAGTGGTGGTGTATAATCTGTATGTAGTGATCTCCCCCTAGTGGTGGTATATAATGTGTATGTAGTGATCTCCCCCTAGTGGTGGTGTATAATATGTATGTAGTGATCTCCCCCTAGTGGTGGTATATAATGTGTATGTAGTGATCTCCCCCTAGTGGTGGTGTATAATATGTATGTATTTATCTCCCCCTAGTGGTGGTATATAATGTGTATGTAGTGATCTCCCCCTAGTGGTGGTGTATAATGTGTATGTAGTGATCTCCCCCTAGTGGTGGTGTATAATCTGTATGTAGTGATCTCCCCCTAGTGGTGGTGTATAATCTGTATGTAGTGATCTCCTCCTAGTGGTGGTGTACAATCTGTATGTAGTGATCTCCCCCTAGTGGTGGTGTATAATCTGTATGTAGTGATCTCCTCCTAGTGGTGGTGTATAATGTGTATGTAGTGATCTCCCCCTAGTGGTGGTGTATAATGTGTATGTAGTGATCTCCCCCTAGTGGTGGTGTATAATGTGTATGTAGTGATCTCCCCCTAGTGGTGGTGTATAATGTGTATGTAGTGATCTCCCCCTAGTGGTGGTGTATAATGTGTATGTAGTGATCTCCCCCTAGTGGTGGTGTATAATGTGTATGTAGTGATCTCCCCCTAGTGGTGGTGTATAATCTGTATGTAGTGATCTCCCCCTAGTGGTGATGTATAATCTGTATGTAGTGATCTCCCCCTAGTGGTGATGTATAATGTGTATGTAGTGACCTCCTCCTAGTGGTGGTGTATAATGTGTATGTAGTGAGCTCCCCCTAGTGGTGGTGTATAATGTGTATGTAGTGATCTCCCCCTAGTGGTGTATAATCTGTATGTAGTGATCTCCCCCTAGTGGTGGTGTATAATCTGTATGTAGTGAGCTCCCCCTAGTGGTGGTGTATAATCTGTATGTAGTGATCTCCCCCTAGTGGTGGTGTATAATCTGTATGTAGTGAGCTCCTCCTAGTGGTGGTGTATAATCTGTATGTAGTGATCTCCTCCTAGTGGTGGTGTATAATGTGTATGTAGTGAGCTCCCCCTAGTGGTGGTGTATAATCTGTATGTAGTGATCTCCCCCTAGTGGTGGTGTATAATCTGTATGTAGTGAGCTCCTCCTAGTGGTGGTGTATAATCTGTATGTAGTGATCTCCTCCTAGTGGTGGTGTATAATGTGTATGTAGTGAGCTCCCCCTAGTGGTGGTGTATAATGTGTATGTAGTGATCTCCCCCTAGTGGTGGTGTATAATCTGTATGTAGTGATCTCCCCCTAGTGGTGGTGTATAATGTGTATGTAGTGAGCTCCCCCTAGTGGTGGTGTATAATGTGTATGTAGTGATCTCCCCCTAGTGGTGATGTATAATGTGTATGTAGTGATCTCCCCCTAGTGGTGGTGTATAATCTGTATGTAGTGATCCCCCCCTAGTGGTGGTGTATAATGTGTATGTAGTGATATCCTCCTAGTGGTGATGTATAATGTGTATGTAGTGATCTCCCCCTAGTGGTGGTGTATAATCTGTATGTAGTGATCCCCCCCCTAGTGGTGGTGTATAATCTGTATGTAGTGATCCCCCCCTAGTGGTGGTGTATAATGTGTATGTAGTGATTTCCCCCTAGTGGTGGTGTATAATCTGTATGTAGTGATCTCCCCCTAGTGGTGATGTATAATCTGTATGTAGTGATCTCCTCCTAGTGGTGGTGTATAATGTGTATGTAGTGATATCCTCCTAGTGGTGGTGTATAATCTGTATGTAGTGATCTCCCCCTAGTGGTGATGTATAATCTGTATGTAGTGATCTCCTCCTAGTGGTGGTGTATAATGTGTATGTAGTGATCTCCCCCTAGTGGTGATGTATAATCTGTATGTAGTGATCTCCTCCTAGTGGTGATGTATAATGTGTATGTAGTGATATCCTCCTAGTGGTGGTGTATAATCTGTATGTAGTGATCTCCCCCTAGTGGTGATGTATAATCTGTATGTAGTGATCTCCTCCTAGTGGTGGTGTATAATGTGTATGTAGTGATCTCCCCCTAGTGGTGGTGTATAATCTGTATGTAGTGATCTCCTCCTAGTGGTGGTGTATAATCTGTATGTAGTGATCTCCTCCTAGTGGTGGTGTATAATGTGTATGTAGTGATCTCCCCCTAGTGGTGGTGTATAATGTGTATGTAGTGATATCCTCCTAGTGGTGGTGTATAATGTGTATGTAGTGATCTCCCCCTAGTGGTGGTGTATAATGTGTATGTAGTGATATCCTCCTAGTGGTGGTGTATAATCTGTATGTAGTGATCTCCCCCTAGTGGTGGTGTATAATCTGTATGTAGTGATCTCCTCCTAGTGGTGGTGTATAATGTGTATGTAGTGATCTCCCCCTAGTGGTGGTGTATAATCTGTATGTAGTGATCTCCTCCTAGTGGTGGTGTATAATCTGTATGTAGTGATCTCCTCCTAGTGGTGGTGTATAATCTGTATGTAGTGATCTCCTCCTAGTGGTGATGTATAATCTGTATGTAGTGATCTCCCCCTAGTGGTGGTGTATAATCTGTATGTAGTGATCTCCCCCTAGTGGTGGTGTATAATCTGTATGTAGTGATCTCCCCCTAGTGGTGGTGTATAATCTGTATGTAGTGATCTCCTCCTAGTGGTGGTGTATAGTGTGTATGTAGTGATCTCCTCCTAGTGGTGGTGTATAATGTGTATGTAGTGATCTCCCCCTAGTGGTGGTGTATAATGTGTATGTAGTGATATCCTCCTAGTGGTGGTGTATAATGTGTATGTAGTGATCTCCTCCTAGTGGTGGTGTATAATGTGTATGTAGTGAGCTCCCCCTAGTGGTGGTGTATAATCTGTATGTAGTGATCTCCCCCTAGTGGTGGTGTATAATCTGTATGTAGTGATCTCCCCCTAGTGGTGGTGTATAATCTGTATGTAGTGATCTCCTCCTAGTGTTGGTCTATAACCTGTATGTAGTGATCTCCTCCTAGTGGTGGTGTATAATCTGTATGTAGTGATCTCCTCCTAGTGGTGGTGTATAATCTGTATGTAGTGATCTCCTCCTAGTGGTGGTGTATAATCTGTATGTAGTGATCTCCTCCTAGTGGTGATGTATAATCTGTATGTAGTGATCTCCCCCTAGTGGTGGTGTATAATCTGTATGTAGTGATCTCCCCCTAGTGGTGGTGTATAATCTGTATGTAGTGATCTCCCCCTAGTGGTGGTGTATAATGTGTATGTAGTGAGCTCCCCCTAGTGGTGGTGTATAATCTGTATGTAGTGAGCTCCCCCTAGTGGTGGTGTATAATGTGTATGTAGTGATCTCCCCCTAGTGGTGGTGTATAATCTGTATGTAGTGATCTCCCCCTAGTGGTGGTGTATAATCTGTATGTAGTGAGCTCCCCCTAGTGGTGGTGTATAATATGTATGTAGTGATCTCCTCCTAGTGGTGGTGTATAATCTGTATGTAGTGGTCTCCCCCTAGTGGTGGTGTATAATGTGTATGTAGTGAGCTCCCCCTAGTGGTGGTGTATAATGTGTATGTAGTGATCTCCCCCTAGTGGTGGTGTATAATCTGTATGTAGTGATCTCCCCCTAGTGGTGGTGTATAATCTGTATGTAGTGATCTCCCCCTGGTGGCGGGGTCGTCCCTCTCACCCCCCTCTCTCTGCAGTTTTGCAGGGCATCTCCATGCGGCGCCTGCACTCCTGGTCGGGCAGTGTCTCTGATGTCCTGTGGGCGGAGCGAGGGTCCACGGTGGAGGTGCAGTGTTCTGCCTCGGCCTCGCGGCCCCCTCTGTATGAGTGGAGTCAGGAGGTGAGTAGGGGGCGCTATAGAAGAGCCTCTTCTGTCCTCGTTGTATGGACTCCTGTAATGATGGAAGGCCCCGCCTCTCTGACCCCTCCCTTTGTCCCTCCCCCTTTCTCCAGCTCAGTGATTGGATCCTGCCCTCGGATACGCTGGTGCTCAGGAATGTGAATGAGGAGTCGGAGGGGCGGTACATGTGCCAGGCCCGGCACCCGGACATGAGGAGCCTGGTGAGGAGCCGCTCCTTCCAGCTGCGGGTCGTGGACCAGAACCCCCTGGAGGTCCGAGGTAAGTGCTGGTCCTGGGGGACTCCTGGCCCCTCCCTGATGACTCTCCTGGTGCTGACCTGTGTCTGGTGTCTCTGCAGGTGTGGTGTCCGGCCTGAGCTTCGGGGACATCCTCCTCTTCATCGCTGTCCCCACCGTCCTGCTGAGCGTCCTGGTGTTCACCCTCCTGTCCCTCCTCCTGCGCCACCGCAACCGCCAGAGGAAGAAGCCGCAGATCAGCCTGTGAGTCCCCAGCACCCACCGGGGTATCCCCCGTGCACCCCCCTCCCCGGGTCTCCCCCCCGTGCACCCCCCTCCCCGGGTCTCCCCCCGTGCACCCCCCTCCCCGGATCTCCCCCCCCGTGCACCCCCCTCCCCGGATCTCCCCCCCGTGCACCCCCCTCCCCGGGTCTCCCCCCGTGCACCCCCCTCCCCGGGTCTCCTCCGTGCACCCCCCTCCCCGGGTCTCCCCCCGTGCACCCCCCTCCCCGGGTCTCCCCCCGTGCACCCCCCTCCCCGGGTCTCCCCCCGTGCACCCCCCTCCCCGGGTCTCCCCCCGTGCACCCCCCTCCCCGGGTCTCCCCCCGTGCACCCCCCTCCCCGGATCTCCCCCCGTGCACCGCCCTCCCCGGGTCTCCCCCCGTGCATCCCCCCTCCCCGGGTCTCCCCCCCGTGCACCCCCCTCCCCGGGTCTCCCCCCGTGCACCCCCCTCCCCGGGTCTCCCCCCGTGCACCGCCCTCCCCGGGTCTCCCCCCGTGCACCGCCCTCCCCGGGTCTCCCCCCGTGCATCCCCCCTCCCCGGGTCTCCCCCCCGTGCACCCCCCTCCCCGGGTCTCCCCCCCGTGCACCCCCCTCCCCGGGTCTCCCCCCGTGCACCCCCCTCCCCGGGTCTCCCCCCGTGCACCCCCCTCCCCGGGTCTCCCCCCGTGCACCGCCCTCCCCGGGTCTCCCCCCGTGCACCCCCCGCCCCGGGTCTCCCCCCGTGCACCCCCCTCCCCGGATCTCTTATGCCGTGTTGTCTCCTCCTCCTGGCAGGGTGGACGGGGAGCAGAGGGCCCCCATATATAAGGGAAGCCTCCAGTCCGTGTACAGCACCAGCTCAGACTCCCAGCCTCTGGTCATGTGATCTGCGCAGCAGGTAAGTCCAGAGACCATCAGCAATTCTGCTATTCAGGACCCCGGGAAAGCTGGGTGTAATATAAAAAGCATGAAAGATCATGAGGAAGAGTGATAATAGGGGTGCGGACAGCAGATGGGACCAGGCACAGATCTCCAGCTCTTTGTGTATCTTGTTAGTAGCAGCAGAACTGTAGCTTCTCCAAGTGCCTGGATGCACATCCTCACACTGCTGTGCTCTGTGATTTCAGCATATAGCTGCTCCACAGGACCCTCCTTCTGAGCAGTTGCTGTAATATATAATCACAAACCTGCAACTGTATTTACACAGAGAGGAGGGGCTGTTGAGTAGTTCAGAGAGTACAGAGCACAGCAGTGTGAGGTCTAATTACACATCTCTCCAGGGACAATACATAACACTGGCTGCAGAGAGCACAGAGCACAGCAGTGTGAGGTCTGATTACACATCTCTCCAGGCACAATACATAACACTGGCTGCAGAGAGCACAGAGCACAGCAGTGTGAGGTCTGATTACACATCTCTCCAGGGACAATACATAACACTGGCTGCAGAGAGCACAGAGCACAGCAGTGTGAGGTCTGATTACACATCTCTCCAGGCACAATACATAACACTGGCTGCAGAGAGCACAGAGCACAGCAGTGTGAGGTCTGATTACACATCTCTCCAGGCACAATACATAACACTGGCTGCAGAGAGCACAGAGCACAGCAGTGTGAGGTCTGATTACACATCTCTCCAGGGACAATACATAACACTGGCTGCAGAGAGCACAGAGCACAGCAGTGTGAGGTCTGATTACACATCTCTCCAGGGACAATACATAACACTGGCTGCAGAGAGCACAGAGCACAGCAGTGTGAGGTCTGATTACACATCTCTCCAGGGACAATACATAACACTGGCTGCAGAGACTACAGAGCACAGCAGTGTGAGGTCTGATTACACATCTCTCCAGGGACAGTACATAACACTGGCTGCAGAGAGCACAGAGCACTGCAGTGTGAGGTCTAATTACACATCTCTCCAGGGACAATACATAACACTGGCTGCAGAGAGCACAGAGCACAGCAGTGTGAGGTCTGATTACACATCTCTCCAGGGACAATACATAACACTGGCTGCACAGAGCACAGAGCACAGCAGTGTGAGGTCTGATTACACATCTCTCCAGCGACAATACATAACACTGGCTGCAGAGATCACAGAGCACAGCAGTGTGAGGTCTGATTACACATCTCTCCAGGACAATACATAACACTGGCTGCAGAGAGCACAGAGCACAGCAGTGTGAGGTCTGATTACACATCTCTTCAGGGACAATACATAACACTGGCTGCAGAGAGCACAGAGCACAGCAGTGTGAGGTCTGATTACACATCTCTCCAGGGATAATACATAACACTGGCTGCAGGGAGCACAGAGCACAGCAGTGTGAGGTCCGATTACACATCTCTCCAGGGACAGTACATAACACTGGCTGCAGAGAGCACAGAGCACAGCAGTGTGAGGTCTGATTACACATCTCTCCAGGGGCAATACATAACACTGGCTACAGAGGGCACAGAGCACAGCAGTGTGAGGTCTGATTACACATCTCTCCAGGGAGAATACATAACACTGGCTGCAGAGAGCACAGAGCACAGCAGTGTGAGGTCTGATTACACATCTCTCCAGGGACAATACATAACACTGGCTGCAGAGAGCACAGAGCACAGCAGTGTGAGGTCTGATTACACATCTCTCCAGGGACAATACATAACACTGGCTGCAGAGAGCACAGAGCACAGCAGTGTGAGGTCTGATTACACATCTCTCCAGGGACAGTACATAACACTGGCTGCACAGAGCACAGAGCACAGCAGTGTGAGGTGTGATTACACATCTCTCCAGGAACAATACATAACACTGGCTGCAGAGAGCACAGAGCACAGCAGTGTGAGGTCTGATTACACATCTCTCCAGGGACAATACATAACACTGGCAGCAGAGAGCACAGAGCACAGCAGTGTGAGGTCTGATTACACATCTCTCCAGGGACAATACATAACACTGGCTGCAGAGAGCACAGAGCACAGCAGTGTGAGGTCTGATTACACATCTCTGCAGGGACAATACATAACACTGGCTGCAGAGAGCACAGAGCACAGCAGTGTGAGGTCTGATTACACATCTCTGCAGGGACAATACATAACACTGGCTGCAGAGAGCACAGAGCACAGCAGTGTGAGGTCTGATTACACATCTCTGCAGGGACAATACATAACACTGGCTGCAGAGAGCACAGAGCACAGCAGTGTGAGGTCTGATTACACATCTCTCCAGGGACAATACATAACACTGGCTGCAGAGAGCACAGAGCACAGCAGTGTGAGGTCTGATTACACATCTCTGCAGGGACAATACATAACACTGGCTGCAGAGAGCACAGAGCACAGCAGTGTGAGGTCTGATTACACATCTCTGCAGGGACAATACATAACACTGGCTGCAGAGAGCACAGAGCACAGCAGTGTGAGGTCTGATTACACATCTCTCCAGGGACAATACATAACACTGGCTGCAGTCTGTCTGGTCCCACCTGCTGACAGGTTCCCTTTGTCTTGGGTTATAGTTCCCTGGGGTCGGGTCTCCCGTCCTCTGTAATGACTTATGTTCCTCTCTTCCTCTTCTCCAGCCAGGACCCTCCTCCTCCTCTCTGCTTCAGCCGGACGCTGCCCCTCCCCCACAGCCATATAAGATCTCTGCTTCCTGTGCGCCTTTACAGAACCTGGTGGAGGGAACCTCGAGGGGGAAGGAAATTCTTTGTGGTTCAAATCTTTCCAATCAGTTTGTGGTGACTTGTGATCTTCCTGCGGTGATTCCCGATAATCGATGTCTGGTGGTTAGTGATCGGCGGCGTCTTCCTCCGCCCTCATCTCCTGCAGCGGGAAGGGGGAGGGGTTTGTGTGAATACATAAGGAGTCGGCAAGGAGGGCACATATATCACCCCCACCAGCAGGGGGCGCCGGTGTCTGGAGCGAGGACGACCTACTCCTACAATCACCATAACCAAGCCTTAAAGGGGAGCATCATAAGTCAGGGGGAGCCTGAAGGGGTGGAACTACAACTCCCAGTATTTATTACAGAGCCAGAAGGGGTAGAACTACAACCCCCAACAATTGTTGGGCCTCTGGGAGGAGTCTGAGTGAGTGAGGGGGCTCTGGGAGGAGTCTAGTGATTGGTGGGGCCTGGGAGGAGCCTATGAGCAGAGAGTATCATGGCTGTCTGGGTATGCTGGGAGTTGTAGTGCCACTACAGGTGGGGAGCCCCAGCCATCACGTTACCCTCCTTCTTACCTGGATCTCCCGACCTGGAATTCTAATCAATGTTTTATTTGTGTGAAGTGTTTTCCTAATAAATGAGACTCCAACTTTTTGGAATTTTAATTCTTACTTTTTGGGTTCTAAGAGACTGAAAAAGGGCAAAAATTAGTCCAGAAGCAAAGTGACAAAGTCGGCTCTGCTACATGTGTGGCCCCGGATGTGGATGTCGGGGGGCCCCTGGTTATTGCTCCCCACACTCCACTACATTGTGTTCTTCACTCTGAGACAATTGTAGCGAACCCTCAGCTGTGAGGAGCGTCCGGTCTGGCCAGAATGGCAGCAAGCAGAGATGTTACAAATGATGAGGATGAGAAGGAAGTTGTAGTTTGTGGTGTCCTGCGGCTCCTCGGCTTACAGAACCCGGCAGGAGCCTCAACCATGAGAAAAGGAATCCAGGAAATCTCTGTCTGATTATTAAGAATTTATGGTGGGAGATCCGTATTTGTTGTAATTTTGTTGTTATTTGTCTGCCCCTCTCCTGTAAGGCTGCGGTCACACACGGCACAACCTCTCAGAGGAGGAGATTTGCCTAATTACATTTTTGTCAACATTGAGTTAACAAACCGCAATCGTTAAAGGGAACCTGTCAGCAGGGACTTCAATTTCCCTGCTGACAGGTTGCAGGAGCCCATTACACCTGCCTCTCTGCCTCCTCTAAGCATCTGCATTATGATATAATTGTGTGTTATAAATTACCTTGCATCCTGACAGAATCCTCTGTGTAGTCCCAGGGGTTGGACTTTGGTTTGGATGCATTTCAAAAAAACAACATATAACTTGTCTGTGCTGTAGACTCTTCAGCCTCTACTTTTGTGCTCCTATACAGCTCCCCCAGGAAATGCAACCAAACCAAAGCCCAACCCCTGGGACTACACAGGATTCTGTCAGGGTGCAAGGTAAGTTATAAGACACAATTATATTGTAATGCAAATGCTTAGAAAAGGCAGCTGTGCACTGCAGGTGTGAGGGGCTTCTGTAACCCGTCTGTAGTGAAATTGAGGTCCCTGCTGACAGGTTCCCTTTAACAAACACATGCAGTAACACACCTGTCTGAAGTTTGCTGGAGCGGATTTGGATGTTCCAGAAGAGTGGGAGAAGGTCCGATGAAACCAAAGTAGAGACAACTCTGGAGGTAACTCATCAGTCCCTCTGCTCCAGAGGTCACCTACCTACAGCGCAGTCTTATACTTATTTTCCACCATAATTTGCAAAAAAGGGGGGGGGGAACTTGTACAATTGTTGGCTGACTAAGTAAATATTCCCCCCACTGTATATGTGGCTCCTCCTATTTACTTCTATAGCCCTTCCAAGGGGGTGTCAGAGATGTTCTAGTATTGAGGGGAGGTAGGTATCTGGGGTCCCCCCCCCTTCTGGAGGTGGGTTCTGAGGTAAATATAAGTGTCTGTTATAACAATCCCCTTTCCAGGAACACTCCAGGCCAGACTAATACTGCATTCTTCTTAGTACAGGATCCTCAGGGGCGGAGCATAGTCCTAGGTAGATAAGCTCCACCCCTGAGGTGTAAAGTAAAAGCCAATTTGTGCCTTTTTATGGTGCATTATCACATTTCCTGGATTATAAAATGGGCGATAGCCAGAATTTTTATTTATTTACAGTGGGGTTTTTTTTTTGTCCTGGAATTTTTTTTTTCAATTTAAAATGTTATTGAACAAAAAACGCACAACAAAGACACCACACAGGAAAATAACTAAACATGAACTTTATTTTTTTTTTTCAGTTTTCTTATTAGTTTTTTTTAATCTGTCCGTTTCTTAATCTGTTGTGTTTTTGTTTTTTTAAATTTTTTTTTTTTTTGTTCTTTTTGGTACATTGTGTACAAAACTGGTGCTCCGGACAGTGAAGATGACGGGAGGATAATGGTGGGGACCCGAAGAGTGGTGAAAGAGAGAGGAAAGAGGGGTAGAAACACAAGGAAAAAAAAAATAAGATTACACTAAGCCCCTCCCAGGCTGAACTTTACCACCCGCCCCCAACACAGAAAAACGGGGCAAGAACAACATCCCCCTCCACCTCTCTCTCCACAACAAGCCCGGAGCCCACATTTCTGTAAACGGCGAAGCAGCTCGGGGCCAGAGAGGCCGTCTACACTGAAGATAATGAGACAGAAACAAAGTAATTATCATTGGCCTCTCTGGAAGGACCGCCCCCGCGGAGCCGTACATTATGTTTTCCCTCTGTGCTGCTGTGGCCGCTCGATCTGTGGAACAGGACATTGTGCTGTTAAAAGTATATGGCTTTTAGGCCGGTTATTGGATGAGCGATTAGCCCTTTTGTTGCACCAGTAGGGGGCGACTCTGACGGCAGCAAAAGGGTTAAAGCGATAAGTTATTTTTTAAAAAAAAAACAAAGAAAATTGATGGCTCGGTACACGCAGAGTCGGGTGTGAGCGTCGTCTTCTTGTCGCGTGATGACCCCGCCTCCAGGATGGACTATAGTTTATTTACATATATATATTTATATATTAATTTCCCCTAGGTTCATGGCTTTTTTTTTTAAGGTTTTACAGTTAACGAGAAACAACAAGAAGAAGAAGAGACGGGAAAATAAAAATCAAAAAAATTAAGAAATGAAAAAAAAAAAATCTAAACATTTTTGAGAAAAAAAAAAAACACGGCACTGAGGAAGAAAAAAAAAATCCCCCCTCCCCCCCCATGTAAAAATACAGACAATATACACAGCCCGATCGACAACTTCCTGTCAAACAGGAAGAGGATGTTACAAAGCAGTTCATTGGCTCCCATCCACCGTCTCATAAATAGCAGGGATTCTACAGAAGATATGGGACTGGGCTCTGATTGGCCGTTATCCCTGCTTTATAATCCTAACCCCGCCTACGAGGAGCTCCAGGTACAACGTAATGAGGAAACCGCATAGCTACTGTATAACACAAGGGAGTACGGGGCAAAAATCAGTGTGGCACCCCCGCTTCATCTCACCAGGCTCCTCCCCCTCAGGTCAGAATAATCCCACCCCCAGGATGGATGCCCCTCCCCATTTTCTCCATACACACATCCGCAGGCCTTATTTTCAGGAGGGTAAGATCTGGATACTCTCCTCTTTTTATACTGTTTATACTCCATTCCATCTGAAACCTCCTCGTGTCTCCTCTAGTCACAGCAAAAGCTGCAAGCAGAAAGCTGTAAATTTTAACCATTGATTAGTAAGGATATCTAACATGTCAGTGTCTGCTGCTGGACACAGCGCCCCCGGGGGATGGAGGATCCGGCCAGTAAGTGTCTGCGTTGCCTATAAGGGCTACAGCCACCTACTGTTAAGTGTATGCAGCTCCTGTGCAGATAGAAGTGTCCTGACTACGGATAGTGAACCTGTAGTCAGAGGGGATGGGATGATACAACTGCAGCATCTGACTGCGCTTAGGATTGTAGTCTGTTCCTAGGGAGACACATGAGACTGCAGCGGAGCTGTATACCCTCTAATATGAATGAGGCTTATTGCGACATTAACCCCTTCCTGTATTCCATCCACTGCCTACACCTCCACCCCCGGGGGGACGCTGCATGGGCAGCAGACTGGATACCTGTTACCCCAGGTCCGGTGATGTATGTATGAATGTGGGGGTCTCCATACAGTGCGGCCCCCCCACCACGATTTAACCCTTTCCTATCTGTACATTTGCTCCTTTTGTAAATATTTAATCACAACATAAAAAATACTTATTGTCTTGTTTTTTTGGGGGGCCTCTGCAGTTGGACACATCATGGTCAGCCCCTCCCCCCTGCAGGATCCACCATGGCCGACCCGGTGAGGCTGCTCCGCCCCCTTCTATAATACCGCCCCCTTCTATAATACCGCCCCCCCCCCCCCCCCCCCCAGCTAGGAGAAAATAAAAAACTCAGGTTATTAATACTGTTGGGATTTTTTTTCTGTCTTTTTTTGTCATTTTGTCTTCTTTTTTTTTTTTTTTAAATAAAAAACTCCTCCTTCCTCTTGTGGTTTTCGCCTCCATTTAGAAAAGCCTCGCGCGCTTCTCCGTGCTCGTCCAGGCCGCTCGCTTCATGGGTCAAGTATGAGCCTAAGGGTCACAGAAGGGGAGAGGAAAGAAAGGTCAGAGAAGTGACTACAGCGCCACCTAGTGGTCAGGGATGTGACTACAGCGCCACCTAGTGGTCAGGGAAGTGACTACAGGGCCACCTAGTGGTCAGGGAACAGACTACAGCGCCACCTAGTGGTCAGGGAAGTGACTACAGCGCCACCTAGTGGTCAGGGAAGTGACTACAGCGCCACCTAGTGGTCAGGGAAGTGACTACAGCGCCACCCAGTGGTCAGGGAAGTGACTACAGCGCCACCCAGTGGTCAGGGAAGTGACTACAGCGGTCAGGGATGACTACAGCGCCACCTAGTGGTCAGGTAAGTGACTACAGCGCCACCTAGTGGTCATAGATGTGAGTACAGCACCACCTAGTGGTCAGGGAAGTGACTAAAGCGCCACCTAGTGGTCAGGTAAGTGACTACAGCGCCACCTAGTGGTCAGGTAAGTGACTACAGCGCCACCTAGTGGTCAGGTAAGTGACTACAGCGCCACCTAGTGGTCAGGTAAGTGACTACAGCGCCACCTAGTGGTCAGGTAAGTGACTACAGCGCCACCTAGTGGTCATAGATGTGAGTACAGCACCACCTAGTGGTCAGGGAAGTGACTAAAGCGCCACCTAGTGGTCAGGGAAGTGACTACAGCGCCACCTAGTGGTCAGGGAAGTGACTACAGCGCCACCTAGTGGTCAGGGAAGTGACTACAGCGCCACCTAGTGGTCAGGGAAGTGACTACAGCGCCACCTAGTGGTCAGGGAAGTGACTACAGCGCCACCTAGTGGTCAGGGAAGTGACTACAGCGTCACCTAGTGGTCAGGGAAGTGACTACAGCGCCACCTAGTGGTCAGGAAAGTGACTACAGCGCCACCTAGTGGTCAGGAAAGTGACTACAGCGCCACCTAGTGGTCAGGGAGGTGACTACAGCGCCACCTAGTGGTCAGGGAAGTGACTACAGCGCCACCTAGTGGTCAGGGATGTGACTACAGCGCCACCCAGTGGTCAGGGAAAAGACTACAGTGGTCAGGGATGACTACAGCACCACCTAGTGGTCAGGTAAGTGACTACAGCGCCACCTAGTGGTCATAGATGTGAGTACAGCACCACCTAGTGGTCAGGTAAGTGACTACAGCGCCACCTAGTGGTCAGGTAAGTGACTACAGCGCCACCTAGTGGTCAGGGAAGTGACTACAGAGCCACCTAGTGGTCAGGGAAGTGACTACAGCGCCACCTAGTGGTCAGGGAAGTGACTACAGCGCCACCTAGTGGTCAGGGAAGTGACTACAGCGCCACCTAGTGGTCAGGGAAGTGACTAAAGCGCCACCTAGTGGTCAGGGAAGTGACTACAGCGCCACCTAGTGGTCAGGGAAGTGACTACAGCGCCACCTAGAGGTCAGAGAAGTGACTACAGCGCCACCTAGTGGTCAGGGAGGTGACTACAGCGCCACCTAGTGGTCAGGGATGTGACTACAGCGCCACCTAGTGGTCAGGGAAGTGACTACAGCGCCACCTAGTGGTCAGGGAAGTGACTACAGCGCCACCTAGTGGTCAGGGAAGTGACTACAGCGCCACCTAGTGGTCAGGGAAGTGACTACAGCGCCACCTAGAGGTCAGAGAAGTGACTACAGCGCCACCTAGTGGTCAGGGAGGTGACTACAGCGCCACCTAGTGGTCAGGGAAGTGACTACAGCGCCACCTAGTGGTCAGGGAAGTGACTACAGCTCCACCTAGTGGTCAGGGAAGTGACTACAGCGCCACCTAGTGGTCAGGGAAGTGACTACAGCGCCACCTAGTGGTCAGGGAAGTGACTACAGCGCCACCTAGTGGTCAGGGAAGTGACTACAGCGCCACCCAGTGGTCAGGGAAGTGACTACAGCGCCACCCAGTGGTCAGGGAAGTGACTACAGCAGTCAGGGATGACTACAGCGCCACCTAGTGGTCAGGTAAGTGACTACAGCGCCACCTAGTGGTCATAGATGTGAGTACAGCACCACCTAGTGGTCAGGGAAGTGACTAAAGCGCCACCTAGTGGTCAGGGAAGTGACTACAGCGCCACCTAGTGGTCAGGTAAGTGACTACAGCGCCACCTAGTGGTCAGGTAAGTGACTACAGCGCCACCTAGTGGTCAGGGAAGTGACTACAGCGCCACCTAGTGGTCAGGGAAGTGACTACAGCGCCACCTAGTGGTCATAGATGTGAGTACAGCACCACCTAGTGTTTAGGGAAGTGACTAAAGCGCCACCTAGTGGTCAGGGAAGTGACTACAGCGCCACCTAGTGGTCAGGGAAGTGACTACAGCGCCACCTAGTGGTCAGGGAAGTGACTACAGCGCCACCTAGTGGTCAGGGAAGTGACTACAGCGCCACCTAGTGGTCAGGGAAGTGACTACAGCGCCACCTAGTGGTCAGGGAAGTGACTACAGCGCCACCTAGTGGTCAGGGAAGTGACTACAGAGGCACCTAGTGGTCAGGGAAGTGACTACAGCGCCACCTAGAGGTCAGGGAAGGGACTACAGCGCCACCTAGTGGTCAGGGAAGTGACTACAGCGCCACCTAGTGGTCAGGGAAGTGACTACAGCGCCACCTAGTGGTCAGGGAAGTGACTACAGCGCCACCTAGTGGTCAGGGAAGTGACTACAGCGCCACCTAGTGGTCAGGGAAGTGACTACAGCGCCACCTAGTGGTCAGGGAAGTGACTACAGCGCCACCTAGTGGTCAGGGAAGTGACTACAGAGCCACCTAGTGGTCAGGGAAGTGACTACAGCGCAACCTAGTGGTCAGGGAAGTGACTACAGCGCCACCTAGTGGTCATAGATGTGAGTACAGCACCACCTTATGGGCGGGGATGTGACTACAGCGCCACCTAGTGGTCCGGTATGTGGCTACAGAGCTACTTCTTACCTTTTTGCCGGACAGAACACCAGACCATGACAATGAGGACGCAGATGACAAGGAAAACCAGAAGCGCCAAGATGCCACCAATGATCGCGTATGGGACTTGGGTCTGGGCCTCAATGATCGCTCCGGGGTCTGCAGGGATATTAGGTATATAATATATAGGTGTATTATACATGAACCCCTATGATACAGTGTAAGGGGCAGCACTCACCGTACACCACCAGCACGTACTGGTCCGAGGAGCGGCCATGCTTGTTGGACACCTGGCAGGTGTAGGTCCCGTTGTCTTGCAGGCTGAGGGATGGGAAGGTGAGGAGATCGCCCTGGACCTGCGCCCGCTCCGGTAACGTGTCGTTCAGGCGGCTCCAGATGATGTCGTCCGGCCTGGAGGGGAGACACCAAGTGTAGGGTCAGTGGTGAAGTCCCCAAAGCCCAAAGCAGGGGGAGGACGACCCCGTCTTATTTACAGCGGGGCAGATATGGGCTCATGTGGGGGACCCTCCATCCCACTGTTACCCCAGTAGTTCTGGACCATCGCCCCATCTCATGGGTGGAGGGGTCTGCCAAGGTCTTCTCCTCCCCATAGTTATGTCAGATCCGTGCCCCCAACTACAGGTACAGATCCAAGTGATGCTGAACCCTGGGTCAGGGGCCCCTGATGTGTCATGACTGGGGCCCCCAGTGTCAGTGTGGCCCCTGTAAGCCGTTGTATCTTCGTCCCTCTCCTGGTGATAATGGGGCTTCCCGGATATGAGCGGCCGCCCCCGTACACCGGAGATTTACACCTCATATTGTGCAGCGGAGCAAGAACTGAAACGGCTCCAGGACACGGAACGTCTCACGCGGGAGCGGCACGGCTGGAGCGCCCCCCAGGGGCCAATGACGCCTCTGCTGGAGGAATTTCCATCTCTAATTACCAGCCAGGGGTCTGCACGCGCTCAGTATCTCACCTCTGGGGTCTTCAGGCAGGAAAAGGAGATGAAAATGTTAGCGAGAAGAATTAAACTCTCCTTAAAGGGGATTTATCATCGAGCATAAAATACGGAACGGTGGACGTCATCCGATTCCCGCTCCGCCCTGGATTCATTTGGCTTTAGTTTTTAAAAAATGAATCCATCCGTTAAAAAGATACAACACCTGGAGTTTTATATGAGAATTATCTTATAAGAGCTAAAGGGGCGGTCCTTCTATTTCTCTGGAGGCGTGGCTAATTTATAGAGGAACTTTCGGAGGGCGTATCTCTTGAATGGGTGGACGGATTTTTAAAAAACGAATTCCGAATTTATCAGGAGCGCGGCGGCCTTCAATCTTGTCAATCAGGACTCTGACAGGTCTCACATGGACACATGGATAGAATCCGCAATGACATATTGGACTCTGTCTTATATCGGTATTGGTAAAGCAGAACTATTCCACCTGGCAACGACAAAACGCATCCTCAGCTCAGCTACATCACCGTAACAAGGGCCATAACGACAGCATCAGCAGAGAGCGGCTCTGGCACTTGTGGCTGATGAGTACTTCAGTGCGGTATTACTTCAGATAAGCTAATATCAGGCATCATCAGCTTCCCATGCATAACAATGAGGAGGAGCAGCCAATCAGCAGTCACAGTGAAGGTCGGGCACCGTGACCCCAGTAACAAGATGAACTCATATCAGATGTTTACACCGGATGATAGGAATCTTCTAGAAAAACCGACATCTATTGCATTATAGAGTATTACACAGAGCATCAGTAACCAATCTGTCAGGATGTTGGGGGCAGTATTATAGTAGTTATATTCCTGTACATAGGGGGCAGTATTATAGTAGTTATATCCCTGTACATAGGGGGCAGTATTATAGTAGTTATATTCTTGTACATAGGGGCAGTATTATAGTAGTTATATTCCTGTACATAGGGGGCAGTATTATAGTAGTTATATTCTTGTACATAGGGGGCAGTATTATAGTAGTTATATTCTTGTACATAGGGGGCAGTATTATAGTAGTTATATTCCTGTACATAGAGGGCAGTATTATAGTAGTTATATTCCTGTACATAGGGGGCAGTATTATAGTAGTTATATTCTTGTACATAGGAGGCAGTATTATAGTAGTTATATTCCTGTACATAGGGGGCAGTATTATAGTAGTTATATTCTTGTACATAGGGGGCAGTATTATAGTAGTTATATTCCTGTACATAGGGGCAGTATTATAGTAGTTATATTCCTGTACATAGGGGGCAGTATTATAGTAGTTATATTCCTGTACATAGGGGGCAGTATTATAGTAGTTATATTCCTGTACATAGGGGGCAGTATTATAGTAGTTATATTCCTGTACATAGGGGGCAGTATTATAGTAGTTATATTCCTGTACATAGGGGGCAGTATTATAGTAGTTATATTCCTGTACATAGGGAGCAGTATTATAGTAGTTATATTCCTGTACATAGGGGGCAGTATTATAGTAGTTATATTCCTGTACATAGGGGGCAGTATTATAGTAGTTATATTCCAGTATATAGGGGACAGTATTATAGTAGTTATATTCTTGTACATAGGGGGCAGTATTATAGTAGTTATATTCCTGTACATAGGGGGCAGTGTTATAGTAGTTATATTCCTGTACATAGGGGGCAGTATTATAGTAGTTATATTCCTGTACATAGGGGGCAGTATTATAGTAGTTATATTCTTGTACATAGGGGGCAGTATTATAGTAGTTATATTCCTGTACATAGGGGGCAGTATTATAGTAGTTATATTCTTGTACATAGGGGGCAGTATTATAGTAGTTATATTCTTGTACATAGGGGGCAGTATTATAGTAGTTATATTCTTGTACATAGGGGGCAGTATTATAGTAGTTATATTCCTGTACATAGAGGCAGTATTATAGTAGTTATATTCTTGTACATAGGGGGCAGTATTATAGTAGTTATATTCTTGTACATAGGGGCAGTATTATAGTAGTTATATCCCTGTACATAGGGGGCAGTATTATAGTAGTTATATTCCTGTACATAGGGGGCAGTATTATAGTAGTTATATCCCTGTACATAGGGGGCAGTGTTATAGTAGTTATAGTCTTGTACATAGGGGCAGTATTATAGTAGTTATATTCTTGTACATAGGGGGCAGTATTATAGTAGTTATATTCCTGTACATAGGGGGCAGTATTATAGTAGTTATATTCTTGTACATAGGGGGCAGTATTATAGTAGTTATATTCCTGTACATAGGGGGCAGTGTTATAGTAGTTATATTCCTGTACATAGGGGTCAGTATTATAGTAGTTATATCCCTGTACATAGAGGGCAGTATTATAGTAGTTATAGTCTTGTACATAGGGGCAGTATTATAGTAGTTATATTCTTGTACATAGGGGGCAGTATTATAGTAGTTATATTCCTGTACATAGGGGGCAGTGTTATAGGAGTTATATTCTTGTACATAGGGGTCAGTATTATAGTAGTTATATCCCTGTACATAGAGGGCAGTATTATAGTAGTTATAGTCTTGTACATAGGGGCAGTATTATAGTAGTTATATTCTTGTACATAGGGGGCAGTATTATAGTAGTTATATTCCTGTACATAGGGGGCAGTATTATAGTAGTTATATTCTTGTACATAGGGGGCAGTATTATAGTAGTTATATTCCTGTACATAGGGGGCAGTGTTATAGTAGTTATATTCCTGTACATAGGGGGCAGTATTATAGTAGTTATATTCTTGTACATAGGGGGCAGTATTATAGTAGTTATATTCTTGTACATAGGGGGCAGTATTATAGTAGTTATATTCTTGTACATAGGGGGCAGTATTATAGTAGTTATATTCCTGTACATAGAGGCAGTATTATAGTAGTTATATTCTTGTACATAGAGGCAGTATTATAGTAGTTATAGTCTTGTACATAGGGGGCAGTATTATAGTAGTTATATTCCTGTACATAGGGGGCAGTATTATAGTAGTTATATTCCTGTACATAGGGGCAGTATTATAGTAGTTATATTCCTGTACATAGGGGGCAGTATTATAGTAGTTATATTCCTGTACATAGGGGGCAGTATTATAGTAGTTATATTCCTGTACATAGGGGGCAGTATTATAGTAGTTATATTCCTGTACATAGGGGCAGTATTATAGTAGTTATATTCTTGTACATAGGGGGCAGTATTATAGTAGTTATATTCTTGTACATAGGGGGCAGTATTATAGTAGTTATATTCTTGTACATAGGGGGCAGTATTATAGTAGTTATATTCCTGTACATAGGGGGCAGTATTATAGTAGTTATATTCCTGTACATAGGGGGCAGTATGATAGTAGTTATATTCCTGTACATAGGGGGCAGTATGATAGTAGTTATATTCCTGTACATAGGAGGCAGTATTATAGTAGTTATATTCCTGTACATAGGGGGCAGTATTATAGTAGTTATATTCCTGTACATAGGAGGCAGTATTATAGTAGTTATATTCCTGTACATAGGGGCTGTATTATAGTAGTTATATTCTTGTACATAGGAAGCAGTATTATAGTAGTTATATTCCTGTACATAGGGGGCAGTATTATAGTAGTTATATTCCTGTACATAGGGGCAGTATTATAGTAGTTATATTCTTGTACATAGGGGGCAGTATTATAGTAGTTATATTCTTGTACATAGGGGGCAGTATTATAGTAGTTATATTCTTGTACATAGGGGGCAGTATTATAGTAGTTATATTCTTGTACATAGGGGGCAGTATTATAGTAGTTATATTCCTGTACATAGAGGGCAGTATTATAGTAGTTATATTCTTGTACATAGGGGGCAGTATTATAGTAGTTATATTCCTGTACATAGGGGGCAGTATTATAGTAGTTATATCCCTGTACATAGGGGGCAGTATTATAGTAGTTATATTCCTGTACATAGGGGGCAGTATTATAGTAGTTATATTCTTGTACATAGGGGGCAGTATTATAGTAGTTATATTCCTGTACATAGGGGGCAGTATTATAGTAGTTATATTCCTGTACATAGGGGGCAGTATTATAGTAGTTATATTCCTGTACATAGGGGGCAGTATTATAGTAGTTATATTCTTGTACATAGGGGGCAGTATTATAGTAGTTATATCCCTGTACATAGGGGGCAGTATTATAGTAGTTATATTCCTGTACATAGGGGGCAGTATTATAGTAGTTATATTCCTGTACATAGGGGGCAGTATTATAGTAGTTATATCCCTGTACATAGGGGGCAGTATTATAGTAGTTATATTCCTGTACATACGGGGCAGTATTATAGTAGTTATATTCTTGTACATAGGGGGCAGTATTATAGTAGTTATATTCTTGTACATAGGGGGCAGTATTATAGTAGTTATATTCTTGTACATAGGGGGCAGTATTATAGTAGTTATATTCTTGTACATAGGGGGCAGTATTATAGTAGTTATATTCTTGTACATAGGAAGCAGTATTATAGTAGTTATATTCCTGTACATAGGGGCAGTATTATAGTAGTTATATTCCTGTACATAGGGGGCAGTATTATAGTAGTTATATTCCTGTACATAGGGGGCAGTATGATAGTAGTTATATTCCTGTACATAGGGGCAGTATTATAGTAGTTATATTCCAGTACATAGGGGCAGTATTATAGTAGTTATATTCCTGTACATTGGGGGGCAGTATTATAGTAGTTATATACCTGTACATAGGGGGCAGTATTATAGTAGTTATATTCCTGTACATAGGGGGCAGTATTATAGTAGTTATATTCTTGTACATAGGGGGCAGTATTATAGTAGTTATATTCCAGTACATAGGGGCAGTATTATAGTAGTTATATTCCTGTACATTGGGGGGCAGTATTATAGTAGTTATATACCTGTACATAGGGGGCAGTATTATAGTAGTTATATTCTTGTACATAGGGGGCAGTATTATAGTAGTTATATTCCTGTACATAGGGGGCAGTATTATAGTAGTTATATCCCTGTACATAGGGGGCAGTATTATAGTAGTTATATTCTTGTACATAGGAAGCAGTATTATAGTAGTTATATTCCTGTACATAGGGGGCAGTATTATAGTAGTTATATTCCTGTACATAGGGGGCAGTATGATAGTAGTTATATTCCTGTACATAGGAGGCAGTATTATAGTAGTTATATTCCTGTACATAGGGGGGCAGTATTATAGTAGTTATATTCCTGTACATAGGGGGCAGTATTATAGTAGTTATATTCCTGTACATAGGAGGCAGTATTATAGTAGTTATATTCCTGTACATAGGGGCTGTATTATAGTAGTTATATTCTTGTACATAGGAAGCAGTATTATAGTAGTTATATTCCTGTACATAGGGGGCAGTATTATAGTAGTTATATTCTTGTACATAGGGGGCAGTATTATAGTAGTTATATTCCTGTACATAGGGGGCAGTATGATAGTAGTTATATTCCTGTACATAGGAGGCAGTGTTATAGTAGTTATATTCTTGTACATAGGGGGCAGTATTATAGTAGTTATATCCCTGTACATAGGGGGCAGTATTATAGTAGTTATATCCCTGTACATAGGGGGCAGTATTATAGTAGTTATATTCTTGTACATAGGGGGCAGTATTATAGTAGTTATATCCCTGTACATAGGGGGCAGTATTATAGTAGTTATATTCTTGTACATAGGGGGCAGTATTATAGTAGTTATATTCCTGTACATAGGGGGCAGTATTATAGTAGTTATATTCTTGTACATAGGGGGCAGTATTATAGTAGTTATATTCTTGTACATAGGAGGCAGTATTATAGTAGTTATATTCTTGTACATAGGAGGCAGTATTATAGTAGTTATATTCTTGTACATAGGGGGCAGTATTATAGTAGTTATATTCTTGTACATAAGGGGCAGTATTATAGTAGTTATATTCCTGTACATAGGGGGCAGTATTATAGTAGTTATATTCCTGTACATAGGGGGCAGTATTATAGTAGTTATATTCCTGTACATAGGGGGCAGTATTATAGTAGTTATATTCTTGTACATAGGTGGCAGTATTATAGTAGTTATATTCCTGTACATAGGGGGCAGTATTATAGTAGTTATATTCTTGTACATAGGTGGCAGTATTATAGTAGTTATATTCCTGTACATAGGGAGCAGTATTATAGTAGTTATTTCTTGTACATAGGGGGCAGTATTATAGTAGTTATATTCCTGTACATAGGGGGCAGTATTATAGTAGTTATATTCCTGTACATAGGGGGCAGTATTATAGTAGTTATATTCCTGTACATAGGGGGCAGTATTATAGTAGTTATATTCCTGTACATAGGGGGCAGTATTATAGTAGTTATATTCCTGTACATAGGGGGCAGTATTATAGTAGTTATATTCCTGTACATAGGGGGCAGTATTATAGTAGTTATATTCTTGTACATAGGTGGCAGTATTATAGTAGTTATATTCTTGTACATAGGGGGCAGGATTATAGTAGTTATATTCTTGTACATAGGGGGCAGTATTATAGTAGTTATATTCTTGTACATAGGAGGCAGTATTATAGTAGTTATATTCTTGTACATAGGAGGCAGTATTATAGTAGTTATATTCTTGTACATAGGAGGCAGTATTATAGTAGTTATATCCCTGTGTATAGGGGGCAGTATTATAGTAGTTATATTCTTGTACATATGGGGCAGTATTATAGTAGTTATATTCTTGTACATAGGGGGCAGTATTATAGTAGTTATATTCCTGTACATAGGGAGCAGTATTATAGTAGTTATATTCTTGTACATAGGGGGCAGTATTATAGTAGTTATATTCCTGTACATAGGAGGCAGTATTATAGTAGTTATATTCCTGTACATAGGGGCTGTATTATAGTAGTTATATTCTTGTACATAGGAAGCAGTATTATAGTAGTTATATTCCTGTACATAGGGGGCAGTATTATAGTAGTTATATTCTTGTACATAGGGGGCAGTATTATAGTAGTTATATTCCTGTACATAGGGGGCAGTATTATAGTAGTTATATTCCTGTACATAGGGGCAGTATTATAGTAGTTATATTCTTGTACATAGGAAGCAGTATTATAGTAGTTATATTCTTGTACATAGGGGGCAGTATTATAGTAGTTATATTCTTGTACATAGGAAGCAGTATTATAGTAGTTATATTCCTGTACATAGGGGGCAGTATTATAGTAGTTATATTCTTGTACATAGGAAGCAGTATTATAGTAGTCATATTCCTGTACATAGGGGGCAGTATTATAGTAGTTATATTCTTGTACATAGGGGGCAGTATTATAGTAGTTATATTCCTGTACATAGGGGGCAGTATTATAGTAGTTATATTCCTGTACATAGGGGCAGTATTATAGTAGTTATATTCTTGTACATAGGAAGCAGTATTATAGTAGTTATATTCTTGTACATAGGGGGCAGTATTATAGTAGTTATATTCCTGTACATAGGGGGCAGTATTATAGTAGTTATATTCTTGTACATAGGGGGCAGTATTATAGTAGTTATATTCCTGTACATAGGGGGTAGTATTATAGTAGTTATATTCTTGTACATAGGGACAGTATTATAGTAGTTATATTCTTGTACATAGGGGGCAGTATTATAGTAGTTATATTCTTGTACATAGGGGGCAGTATTATAGTAGTTATATTCTTGTACATAGGGAGCAGTATTATAGTAGTTATATTCCTGTACATAGGGGGCAGTATTATAGTAGTTATATTCTTGTACATAGGGGGCAGTATTATAGTAGTTATATCCCTGTGTATAGGGGGCAGTATTATAGTAGTTATATTCTTGTACATAGGAGGCAGTATTATAGTAGTTATATCCCTGTGTATAGGGGGCAGTATTATAGTAGTTATATTCTTGTACATATGGGGCAGTATTATAGTAGTTATATTCTTGTACATAGGGGGCAGGATTATAGTAGTTATATTCTTGTACATAGGGGGCAGTATTATAGTAGTTATATTCTTGTACATAGGAGGCAGTATTATAGTAGTTATATTCTTGTACATAGGGGGCAGTATTATAGTAGTTATATTCCTGTACATAGGGAGCAGTATTATAGTAGTTATATTCCTGTACATAGGGGGCAGTATTATAGTAGTTATATTCTTGTACATAGGGGGCAGTATTATAGTAGTTATATTCCTGTACATAGGGGGCAGTATTATAGTAGTTATATTCCTGTACATAGGGGGCAGTATTATAGTAGTTATATTCCTGTACATAGGGGGCAGTATTATAGTAGTTATATTCCTGTACATAGGGGGCAGTATTATAGTAGTTATATTCCTGTACATAGGGGGCAGTATTATAGTAGTTATATTCCTGTACATAGGGGGCAGTATTATAGTAGTTATATTCTTGTACATAGGGGGCAGTATTATAGTAGTTATATTCTTGTACATAGGTGGCAGTATTATAGTAGTTATATTCTTGTACATGGGGGGCAGGATTATAGTAGTTATATTCTTGTACATAGGGGGCAGTATTATAGTAGTTATATTCTTGTACATAGGAGGCAGTATTATAGTAGTTATATTCTTGTACATAGGAGGCAGTATTATAGTAGTTATATTCTTGTACATAGGAGGCAGTATTATAGTAGTTATATTCCTGTACATAGGGGGCAGTATTATAGTAGTTATATTCTTGTACATAGGGGCAGTATTATAGTAGTTATATCCTTGTACATAGGTGGCAGTATTATAGTAGTTATATTCTTGTACATAGGGGGCAGGATTATAGTAGTTATATTCTTGTACATGGGGGGCAGTATTATAGTAGTTATATTCTTGTACATAGGGGGCAGTATTATAGTAGTTATATTCCTGTACATAGGGAGCAGTATTATAGTAGTTATATCCCTGTACATAGGGGGCAGTATTATAGTAGTTATATTCTTGTACATAGGGGCAGTATTATAGTAGTTATATCCTTGTACATTGGGGGCAGTATTATAGTAGTTATATTCTTGTACATAGGAGGCAGTATTATAGTAGTTATATTCCTGTACATAGGGGGCAGTATTATAGTAGTTATATTCCTGTACATAGGGGGCAGTATTATAGTAGTTATATTCTTGTACATAGGGGGCAGTATTATAGTAGTTATATTCCTGTACATAGGGGGCAGTATTATAGTAGTTATATTCCTGTACATAGGGGACAGTATTATAGTAGTTATATTCCTGTACATAGGGGGCAGTATTATAGTAGTTATATTCTTGTACATAGGGGGCAGTATTATAGTAGTTATATTCCTGTACATAGGGGGCAGTATTATAGTAGTTATATTCTTGTACATAGGGGGCAGTATTATAGTAGTTATATTCCTGTACATAGGGGGCAGTATTATAGTAGTTATATTCTTGTACATAGGGGGCAGTATTATAGTAGTTATATTCCTGTACATAGGGGGCAGTATTATAGTAGTTATATTCTTGTACATAGGGGGCAGTATTATAGTAGTTATATTCTTGTACATAGGGGGCAGTATTATAGTAGTTATATTCTTGTACATAGGGGGCAGTATTATAGTAGTTATATTCCTGTACATAGGGGGCAGTATTATAGTAGTTATATTCCTGTACATAGGGGGCAGTATTAGAGTAGTTATATTCTTGTACATAGGGGGCAGTATTATAGTAGTTATATTCCTGTACATAGGAGGCAGTATTATAGTAGTTATATTCCTGTACATAGGAGGCAGTATTATAGTAGTTATATTCCTGTACACAGGGGGCAGTATTATAGTAGTTATATTCCTGTACATAGGGGGCAGTATTATAGTAGTTATATTCTTGTACAAAGGGGGCAGTATTATAGTAGTTATATTCTTGTACATAGGGTGCAGTATTATAGTAGTTATATTCTTGTACATAGGAGGCAGTATTATAGTAGTTATATTCCTGTACATAGGGGGCAGTGTTATAGTAGTTATATTCCTGTACACAGGGGGCAGTATTATAGTAGTTATATTCCTGTACATAGGGGGCAGTATTATAGTAGTTATATTCCTGTACATAGGGGTAGTATTATAGTAGTTATATTCCTGTACATAGGGGGAAGTATTATAGTAGTTATATTCTTGTACATAGGGGGCAGTATTATAGTAGTTATATTCTTGTACATAGTGGGCAGTATTATAGTAGTTAAATTCTTGTACATAGGGGGCAGTATTATAGTAGTTATATTCTTGTACATAGTGGGCAGTATTATAGTAGTTATATTCTTGTACATAGGGGGCAGTATTATAGTAGTTATATTCTTGTACATAGGGGGCAGTATTATAGTAGTTATATTCCTGTACATAGGGGGCAGTATTATAGTAGTTATATTCCTGTACATAGGGGGCAGTATTATAGTAGTTATATTCCTGTACATAGGGGGCAGTATTATAGTAGTTATATTCCTGTACATAGGGGGCAGTATTATAGTAGTTATATTCCTGTACATAGGGGGCAGTATTATAGTAGTTATATTCTTGTACATAGGGGGCAGTATTATAGTAGTTATATTCCTGTACATAGGGGGCAGTATTATAGTAGTTATATTCCTGTACATAGGGGGCAGTATTATAGTAGTTATATTCTTGTACATAGGTGGCAGTATTATAGTAGTTATATTCTTGTACATAGGGGGCAGGATTATAGTAGTTATATTCTTGTACATAGGGGGCAGTATTATAGTAGTTATATTCTTGTACATAGGAGGCAGTATTATAGTAGTTATATTCTTGTACATAGGAGGCAGTATTATAGTAGTTATATTCCTGTACATAGGGGGTAGTATTATAGTAGTTATATTCCTGTACATAGGGGACAGTATTATAGTAGTTATATTCTTGTACATAGGAGGCAGTATTATAGTAGTTATATCCCTGTGTATAGGGGGCAGTATTATAGTAGTTATATTCTTGTACATATGGGGCAGTATTATAGTAGTTATATTCTTGTACATAGGGGGCAGTATTATAGTAGTTATATTCCTGTACATAGGGAGCAGTATTATAGTAGTTATATTCCTGTACATAGGGGGCAGTATTATAGTAGTTATATTCTTGTACATAGGGGGCAGTATTATAGTAGTTATATTCCTGTACATAGGGGGCAGTATTATAGTAGTTATATTCCTGTACATAGGGGGCAGTATTATAGTAGTTATATTCCTGTACATAGGGGGCAGTATTATAGTAGTTATATTCCTGTACATAGGGGGCAGTATTATAGTAGTTATATTCTTGTACATAGGTGGCAGTATTATAGTAGTTATATTCTTGTACATGGGGGGCAGGATTATAGTAGTTATATTCTTGTACATAGGGGGCAGTATTATAGTAGTTATATTCTTGTACATAGGAGGCAGTATTATAGTAGTTATATTCTTGTACATAGGAGGCAGTATTATAGTAGTTATATTCTTGTACATAGGAGGCAGTATTATAGTAGTTATATTCCTGTACATAGGGGGCAGTATTATAGTAGTTATATTCTTGTACATAGGGGCAGTATTATAGTAGTTATATCCTTGTACATAGGTGGCAGTATTATAGTAGTTATATTCTTGTACATAGGGGGCAGGATTATAGTAGTTATATTCTTGTACATGGGGGGCAGTATTATAGTAGTTATATTCTTGTACATAGGGGGCAGTATTATAGTAGTTATATTCCTGTACATAGGGAGCAGTATTATAGTAGTTATATCCCTGTACATAGGGGGCAGTATTATAGTAGTTATATTCTTGTACATAGGGGCAGTATTATAGTAGTTATATCCTTGTACATTGGGGGCAGTATTATAGTAGTTATATTCTTGTACATAGGAGGCAGTATTATAGTAGTTATATTCCTGTACATAGGGGGCAGTATTATAGTAGTTATATTCCTGTACATAGGGGGCAGTATTATAGTAGTTATATTCTTGTACATAGGGGGCAGTATTATAGTAGTTATATTCCTGTACATAGGGGGCAGTATTATAGTAGTTATATTCCTGTACATAGGGGACAGTATTATAGTAGTTATATTCCTGTACATAGGGGGCAGTATTATAGTAGTTATATTCTTGTACATAGGGGGCAGTATTATAGTAGTTATATTCCTGTACATAGGGGGCAGTATTATAGTAGTTATATTCTTGTACATAGGGGGCAGTATTATAGTAGTTATATTCCTGTACATAGGGGGCAGTATTATAGTAGTTATATTCTTGTACATAGGGGGCAGTATTATAGTAGTTATATTCCTGTACATAGGGGGCAGTATTATAGTAGTTATATTCTTGTACATAGGGGGCAGTATTATAGTAGTTATATTCTTGTACATAGGGGGCAGTATTATAGTAGTTATATTCTTGTACATAGGGGGCAGTATTATAGTAGTTATATTCCTGTACATAGGGGGCAGTATTATAGTAGTTATATTCCTGTACATAGGGGGCAGTATTAGAGTAGTTATATTCTTGTACATAGGGGGCAGTATTAGAGTAGTTATATTCTTGTACATAGGGGGCAGTATTATAGTAGTTATATTCCTGTACATAGGAGGCAGTATTATAGTAGTTATATTCCTGTACATAGGAGGCAGTATTATAGTAGTTATATTCCTGTACACAGGGGGCAGTATTATAGTAGTTATATTCCTGTACATAGGGGGCAGTATTATAGTAGTTATATTCTTGTACAAAGGGGGCAGTATTATAGTAGTTATATTCTTGTACATAGGGTGCAGTATTATAGTAGTTATATTCTTGTACATAGGAGGCAGTATTATAGTAGTTATATTCCTGTACATAGGGGGCAGTGTTATAGTAGTTATATTCCTGTACACAGGGGGCAGTATTATAGTAGTTATATTCCTGTACATAGGGGGCAGTATTATAGTAGTTATATTCCTGTACATAGGGGTAGTATTATAGTAGTTATATTCCTGTACATAGGGGGAAGTATTATAGTAGTTATATTCTTGTACATAGGGGGCAGTATTATAGTAGTTATATTCTTGTACATAGTGGGCAGTATTATAGTAGTTAAATTCTTGTACATAGGGGGCAGTATTATAGTAGTTATATTCTTGTACATAGTGGGCAGTATTATAGTAGTTATATTCTTGTACATAGGGGGCAGTATTATAGTAGTTATATTCTTGTACATAGGGGGCAGTATTATAGTAGTTATATTCCTGTACATAGGGGGCAGTATTATAGTAGTTATATTCCTGTACATAGGGGGCAGTATTATAGTAGTTATATTCCTGTACATAGGGGGCAGTATTATAGTAGTTATATTCCTGTACATAGGGGGCAGTATTATAGTAGTTATATTCCTGTACATAGGGGGCAGTATTATAGTAGTTATATCCCTGTACATAGGGGGCAGTATTATAGTAGTTATATTCCTGTACATAGGGGGCAGAATTATAGTAGTTATATTCTTGTACATAGGGGGCTGTATTATAGTAGTTATATTCCTGTACATAGGGGGCTGTATTATGGTAGTTATATTCCTGTACATAGGGGGCAGTATTATGGTAGTTATATTCCTGTACATAGGGGGCAGTATTATAGTAGTTATATTCCTGTACATAGGAGGCAGTATTATAGTAGTTATATTCCTGTACATAGGGGGCAGTATTATAGTAGTTATATTCTTGTACATAGGGGGCAGTATTATAGTAGTTATATTCTTGTACATAGGGGGCAGTATTATAGTAGTTATATTCTTGTACATAGGGTGCAGTATTATAGTAGTTATATTCTTGTACATAGGAGGCAGTATTATAGTAGTTATATTCCTGTACATAGGGGGCAGTATTATAGTAGTTATATTCTTGTACATAGTGGGCAGTATTATAGTAGTTATATTCTTGTACATAGGGGGCAGTATTATAGTAGTTATATTCTTGTACATAGGGGGCAGTATTATAGTAGTTATATTCCTGTACATAGGGGGCAGTATTATAGTAGTTATATCCCTGTACATAGGGGGCAGTACTATAGTAGTTATATTCCTGTACATAGGGGGCAGTATTATAGTAGTTATATTCTTGTACATAGGGGGCAGTATTATAGTAGTTATATTCCTGTACATAGGGGGCAGTATTATAGTAGTTATATTCTTGTACATAGGGGGCAGTATTATAGTAGTTATATTCCTGTACATAGGGGGCAGTATTATAGTAGTTATATTCCTGTACATAGGGGGCAGTATTATAGTAGTTATATTCCTGTACATAGGGGGCAGTATTATAGTAGTTATATTCCTGTACATAGGGGGCAGTATTATAGTAGTTATATTCCTGTACATAGGGGGCAGTATTATAGTAGTTATATTCCTGTACATAGGGGGCAGTATTATAGTAGTTATATTCTTGTACATAGGGGCAGTATTATAGTAGTTATATTCCTGTACATAGGGGGCAGTATTATAGTAGTTATATTCTTGTACATAGGGGGCAGTATTATAGTAGTTATATTCCTGTACATAGGGGGCAGTATTATAGTAGTTATATTCTTGTACATAGGGGGCAGTATTATAGTAGTTATATTCCTGTACATAGGGGGCAGTATTATAGTAGTTATATTCCTGTACATAGGGGGCAGTATTATAGTAGTTATATTCTTGTACATAGGGGGCAGTATTATAGTAGTTATATTCTTGTACATAGGGGGCAGTATTATAGTAGTTATATTCTTGTACATAGGGGGTAGTATTATAGTAGTTATATTCCTGTACATAGGGGGCAGTATTATAGTAGTTATATCCCTGTACATACGGGGCTGTATTATAGTAGTTATATTCCTGTACATAGGGGGCTGTATTATAGTAGTTATATTCCTGTACATACGGGGCTGTATTATAGTAGTTATATTCCTGTACATAGGGGGCTGTATTATAGTAGTTATATTCCTGTACATAGGGGGCAGTATTATAGTAGTTATATTCCTGTACATAGGGGGCAGTATTATAGTAGTTATATTCCTGTACATAGGAGGCAGTATTATAGTAGTTATATTCCTGTACATAGGGGGCAGTATTATAGTAGTTATATTCTTGTACATAGGGGGCAGTATTATAGTAGTTATATTCTTGTACATAGGGTGCAGTATTATAGTAGTTATATTCTTGTACATAGGAGGCAGTATTATAGTAGTTATATTCCTGTACATAGGGGGCAGTATTATAGTAGTTATATTCTTGTACATAGGGGGCAGTATTATAGTAGTTATATTCTTGTACATAGGGGGCAGTATTATAGTAGTTTTATTCCTGTACATAGGGGGCAGTATTATAGTAGTTATATCCCTGTACATAGGGGGTAGTATTATAGTAGTTATATTCTTGTACATAGGGGGCAGTGTTATAGTAGTTATATTCTTGTACATAGGGGGCAGTATTATAGTAGTTATATTCTTGTACATAGGGGGCAGTATTATAGTAGTTATATTCCTGTACATAGGGGGCAGTATTATAGTAGTTATATTCTTGTACATAGGGGGCAGTATTATAGTAGTTATATTCCTGTACATAGGGGGCAGTATTATAGTAGTTATATTCCTGTACATAGGGGGCAGTATTATAGTAGTTATATTCTTGTACATAGGGGCAGTATTATAGTAGTTATATTCCTGTACATAGGGAGCAGTATTATAGTAGTTATATTCCTGTACATAGGGGGCAGTATTATAGTAGTTATATTCTTGTACATAGTGGGCAGTATTATAGTAGTTATATTCCTGTACATAGGGGGCAGTATTATAGTAGTTATATTCTTGTACATAGGGGGCAGTATTATAGTAGTTATATTCCTGTACATAGGGGGCAGTATTATAGTAGTTATATTCTTGTACATAGGGGGCAGTATAGCAGTGGTTATATTCCTGTACATAGGGGGCAGTATTATAGTAGTTATATTCCTGTACATAGGGGGCAGTATTATAGTAGTTATATTCTTGTACATAGGGGCAGTATTATAGTAGTTATATTCCTGTACATAGGGAGCAGTATTATAGTAGTTATATTCCTGTACATAGGGGGCAGTATTATAGTAGTTATATTCTTGTACATAGTGGGCAGTATTATAGTAGTTATATTCCTGTACATAGGGGGCAGTATTATAGTAGTTATATTCCAGTACATAGGGGGCAGTATTATAGTATTTATATTCTTGTACATAGGGGGCAGTATTATAGTAGTTATATTCTTGTACATAGGGGGCAGTATTATAGTAGTTATATTCTTGTACATAGGGGCAGTATTATAGTAGTTACATTCCTGTACATAGGGAGCAGTATTATAGTAGTTATATTCTTGTACATAGGGGGCAGTATTATAGTAGTTATATTCCTGTACATAGGGGGCAGTATTATAGTAGTTATATTCCTGTACATAGGGGGCAGTATTATAGTAGTTATATTCCTGTACATAGGGGGCAGTATTATAGTAGTTATATTCCTGTACATAGGGGGCAGTATTATAGTAGTTATATTCCTGTACATAGGGGGCAGTATTATAGTAGTTATATTCCTGTACATAGGGGGCAGTATTATAGTAGTTATATTCTTGTACATAGGGGGCTGTATTATAGTAGTTATATTCCTGTACATAGGGGGCTGTATTATAGTAGTTATATTCCTGTACATAGGGGGCAGTATTATAGTAGTTATATTCCTGTACATAGGGGGCAGTATTATAGTAGTTATATTCCTGTACATAGGGGGCAGTATTATAGTAGTTATATTCTTGTACATAGGGGGCAGTATAGCAGTGGTTATATTCCTGTATATAGGGGGCAGTATAGCAGTGGTTATATTCCTGTACATAGGGAGCAGTATTATAGTAGTTATATTCCTGTACATAGGGGGCAGTATTATAGTAGTTATATTCCTGTACATAGGGGGCAGTATTATAGTAGTTATATTCTTGTACATAGGGGGCAGTATTATAGTAGTTATATTCCTGTACATAGGGAGCAGTATTATAGTAGTTATATTCCTGTACATAGGGGGCAGTATTATAGTAGTTATATTCCTGTACATAGGGGGCAGTATTATAGTAGTTATATTCTTGTACATAGGGGGCAGTATAGCAGTGGTTATATTCCTGTATATAGGGGGCAGTATAGCAGTGGTTATATTCCTGTACATAGGGGGCAGTATTATAGTAGTTATATTCCTGTACATAGGGGCAGTATTATAGTAGTTATATTCCTGTACATAGGGGGCAGTATTATAGTAGTTATATTCCTGTACATAGGGGGCAGTATAGCAGTGGTTATATTCCTGTACATAGGGGGCGGTATTATAGTAGTTATATTCTTGTACATAGGGGGCAGTATAGCAGTGGTTATATTCCTGTACATAGGGGGCAGTATTATAGTAGTTATATTCTTGTACATAGGGGGCAGTATAGCAGTGGTTATATTCCTGTACATAGGGGGCAGTATTATAGTAGTTATATTCCTGTACATAGGGGGCAGTATAGCAGTGGTTATATTCCTGTACATAGGGGGCAGTATTATAGTAGTTATATTCTTGTACATAGGGGGCAGTATAGCAGTGGTTATATTCCTGTACATAGGGGGCAGTATTATAGTAGTTATATTCCTGTACATAGGGGGCAGTATTATAGTAGTTATATCCCTGTACATAGGGGGCAGTATTATAGTAGTTATATTCCTGTACATAGGGGGCAGTATTATAGTAGTTATATTCTTGTACATAAGGGGCAGTATTATAGTAGTTATATTCCTGTACATAGGGGGCAGTATTATAGTAGTTATATCCCTGTACATAGGGGGCAGTATTATAGTAGTTATATTCTTGTACATAGGGACAGTATTATAGTAGTTATATTCTTGTACATAGTGGGCAGTATTATAGTAGTTATATTCTTGTACATAGGGGCAGTATTATAGCAGTTATATTCCTGTACATAGGGGGCAGTATTATAGTAGTTATATTCCTGTACATAGGGGGCAGTATTATAGTAGTTATATTCTTGTACATAAGGGGCAGTATTATAGTAGTTATATTCCTGTACATAGGGGGCAGTATTATAGTAGTTATATCCCTGTACATAGGGGGCAGTATTATAGTAGTTATATTCCTGTACATAGGGGGCAGTATTATAGTAGTTATATTCTTGTACATAGGGGGCAGTATTATAGTAGTTATATTCCTGTATATAGGGGGCAGTATAGCAGTGGTTATATTCCTGTACATAGGGGGCAGTATAGCAGTGGTTATATTCCTGTACATAGGGGGCAGTATAGCAGTGGTTATATTCCTGTATATAGGGGGCAGTATAGCAGTTATATTCCTGTATATAGGGGGCAGTATAGCAGTTATATTCCTGTATATAGGGGGCAGTATAGCAGTGGTCAGCCCTGTGTGTATTGCAGGGATATCCTCTCTGTCTCTATGTATAGAATATTCTATAGATAAAGCTCCTGAGAATTATTTCTTCTCTTGCCGGGTTCCTTCCTCCTTATACTATATGATGAAAGGACATAATAAAGTGGGTGATAAGGGGGAGCCGCTCGTCAGCCGGGGCCCAGACACAATGCGTCCTGACAATAGCGCAGCGCTGGTTAATAAAGTCCTTTCTCCTCTCCGTCTTGTGTAGCGCGGGGCTGAGTAGTAATAGCGCCTCCCTGAGCCATTGTGCCGGCTCTTACCATCCCCCGCCTCACAGCGCTGCGCCGCCTAATAAACCCCGTCCTACCGCGCCGGACAGCCTCACTTATTAGCGCCTTTGTCTGAAGGGCAAACACTGCAACTGAGCTCCACTCACTGGTTTCCTCTTATAAAGCTCTACTGCAGCCACGCGCCTGTGTATGGCCGCTGCTTCCCCGGCTTATCCTGGCTCTGACACCAGGGGGAGCTCCAGCATTCAACCTCAGCTGTATACGGCTCCCCCTAGTGGTGGCTGCAGGTATGGACAGTGTTGTCATCCTGTACCCTCCTCCAATCTCATCTATAGGGGTGCAGGATGTGGGACTTCCACCAATCTCATCTATAGAGGTGCAGGATGTGGGACCTCCACCAATCTCATCTATAGGGGTGCAGGATGTGGGACCTCCACCAATCTCATCTATAGAGGTGCAGGATGCAGGACCTCCACTAATCTCATCTATAGGGGTGCAGGATGTGGGACCTCCACCAATCTCATCTATAGGGGTGCAGGATGTGGGACCTCCACCAATCTCATCTATAGGGGTGTGGGATGTGGGACCTCCACCAATCTCATCTATAGGGGTGCGGGATGTGGGACCTCCACCAATCTCATCTATAGGGGTGCAGGATGTGGGACCTCCACCAATCTCATCTATAGAGGTGCAGGATGCAGGACCTCCACTAATCTCATCTATAGGGGTGTGGGATGTGGGACCTCCACCAATCTCATCTATAGGGGTGCGGGATGTGGGACCTCCACCAATCTCATCTATAGGGGTGTGGGATGTGGGACCTCCACCAATCTCATCTATAGGGGTGCGGGATGTGGGACCTCCACCAATCTCATCTATAGGGGTGCAGGATGTGGGACCTCCACCAATCTCATCTATAGAGGTGCGGGATGTGAGATCTCCACCAATCTCATCTATAGGGGTGCAGGACGCGGGACCTCCACCAATCTCATCTATAGGGGTGTGGGATGTGGGACCTCCACCAATCTCATCTATAGGGGTGCAGGATGTGAGACCTCCACCAATCTCATCTATAGGGGTGTGGGATGTGAGACCTCCACCAATCTCATCTATAGGGGTGCAGGATGTGGGACCTCCACCAATCTCATCTATAGGGGTGCAGGATGTGGGACCTCCACCAATCTCATCTATAGGGTGCAGGATGTGCGACTTCCACCAATCTCATCTATAGGGGTGTGGGATGTGGGACCTCCACCAATCTCATCTATAGGGGTGCAGGATGTGGGACCTCCACCAATCTCATCTATAGGGGTGCAGGATGTGAGACCTCCACCAATCTCATCTATAGGGGTGTGGGATGTGGGACCTCCACCAATCTCATCTATAGGGGTGCAGGATGTGAGACCTCCACCAATCTCATCTATAGGGGTGTGGGATGTGAGACCTCCACCAATCTCATCTATAGGGGTGCAGGATGTGGGACCTCCACCAATCTCATCTATAGGGGTGCAGGATGTGAGACCTCCACCAATCTCATCTATAGGGGTGCAGGATGTGGGACCTCCACCAATCTCATCTATAGGGTGCAGGATGTGCGACTTCCACCAATCTCATCTATAGGGGTGTGGGATGTGGGACCTCCACCAATCTCATCTATAGGGGTGCAGGATGTGGGACCTCCACCAATCTCATTTATAGGGGTGCAGGATGTGAGACCTCCACCAATCTCATCTATAGGGGTGCGGGATGTGGGATCTCCACTAATCTCATCTATAGGGGTGCAGGATGTGAGACCTCCACCAATCTCATCTATAGAGGTGCGGGATGTGAGATCTCCACCAATCTCATCTATAGGGTGCGGGATGTGGGACCTCCACCAATCTCATCTATAGGGGTGCGGGATGCAGGACCTCCACCAATCTCATCTATAGGGGTGCAGGATGCAGGACCTCCACCAATCTCATCTATAGGGGTGTGGGATGTGGGACCTCCACCAATCTCATCTATAGAGGTGCGGGATGTGAGATCTCCACCAATCTCATCTATAGGGGTGCAGGATGTGGGACTTCCACCAATCTCATCTATAGGGGTGCAGGATGCAGGACCTCCACCAATCTCATCTATAGGGGTGTGGGATGTGGGACCTCCACCAATCTCATCTATAGGGGTGCAGGATGTGAGACCTCCACCAATCTCATCTATAGAGGTGCGGGATGTGAGATCTCCACCAATCTCATCTATAGGGGTGCAGGATGTGGGACTTCCACCAATCTCATCTATAGGGGTGCAGGATGCAGGACCTCCACCAATCTCATCTATAGGGGTGTGGGATGTGGGACCTCCACTAATCTCATCTATAGGGGTGCAGGATGTGAGACCTCCACCAATCTCATCTATAGGGGTGCGGGATGTGGGACCTCCACCAATCTCATCTATAGGGGTGCAGGATGTGGGACCTCCACCAATCTCATCTATAGGGGTGTGGGATGAGGGACCTCCACTAATCTCATCTATAGGGGTGCAGGATGTGAGACCTCCACCAATCTCATCTATAGGGGTGCAGGATGTGGGACCTCCACCAATCTCATCTATAGGGGTGCAGGATGTGGGACCTCCACCAATCTCATCTATAGGGGTGTGGGATGAGGGACCTCCACTAATCTCATCTATAGGGGTGCAGGATGTGAGACCTCCACCAATCTCATCTATAGGGGTGCAGGATGTGAGACCTCCACCAATCTCATCTATAGGGGTGCAGGATGTGAGACCTCCACCAATCTCATCTATAGGGGTGCAGGATGCAGGACCTCCACCAATCTCATCTATAGAGGTGCGGGATGTGGGATCTCCACTAATCTCATCTATAGGGGTGTGGGATGTGAGACCTCCACCAATCTCATCTATAGGGGTGCAGGATGCAGGACCTCCACCAATCTCATCTATAGGGGTGTGGGATGTGGGACCTCCACCAATCTCATCTATAGGGGTGCGGGATGTGGGACCTCCACCAATCTCATCTAGAGGGGTGCGGGATATGGGACCTCCACCAATCTCATCTATAGGGTGCAGGGTGTAGGACCTCCACCAATCTCATCTATAGGGGTGCAGGATGTGAGACCTCCACCAATCTCATCTATAGGGTGCAGGATGTGGGACCTCCACCAATCTCATCTATAGGGGTGCAGGATGTGGGACCTCCACCAATCTCATCTATAGGGTGCAGGATGTGGGACCTCCACCAATCTCATCTATAGGGGTGCAGGATGTGGGACCTCCACCAATCTCATCTATAGGGTGCAGGATGCAGGACCTCCACCAATCTCATCTATAGGGGTGCAGGATGTGGGACCTCCACCAATCTCATCTATAGGGTGCAGGATGTGGGACCTCCACCAATCTCATCTATAGGGGTGCAGGATGCAGGACCTCCACCAATCTCATCTATAGGGTGCAGGATGCAGGACCTCCACCAATCTCATCTATAGGGGTGCAGGATGTGGGACCTCCACCAATCTCATCTATAGGGTGCAGGATGTGGGACCTCCACCAATCTCATCTATAGGGGTGCGGGATGTGGGACCTCCACTAATCTCATCTATAGGGGTGCGGGATGTGGGACCTCCACCAATCTCATCTATAGGGGTGTGGGATGTGGGACCTCCACCAATCTCATCTATAGGGGTGTGGGATGTGAGACCTCCACCAATCTCATCTATAGGGTGCAGGATGTGGGACCTCCACCAATCTCATCTATAGGGGTGCGGGATGTGGGACCTCCACCAATCTCATCTAGAGGGGTGCGGGATATGGGACCTCCACCAATCTCATCTATAGGGTGCAGGGTGTAGGACCTCCACCAATCTCATCTATAGGGGTGTGGGATGTGAGACCTCCACCAATCTCATCTATAGGGTGCAGGATGTGGGACCTCCACCAATCTCATCTATAGGGGTGCAGGATGTGGGACCTCCACCAATCTCATCTATAGGGTGCAGGATGTGGGACCTCCACCAATCTCATCTATAGGGGTGCAGGATGTGGGACCTCCACCAATCTCATCTATAGGGTGCAGGATGCAGGACCTCCACCAATCTCATCTATAGGGGTGCAGGATGTGGGACCTCCACCAATCTCATCTATAGGGTGCAGGATGTGGGACCTCCACCAATCTCATCTATAGGGGTGCGGGATGTGGGACCTCCACTAATCTCATCTATAGGGGTGCGGGATGTGGGACCTCCACCAATCTCATCTATAGGGGTGTGGGATGTGGGACCTCCACCAATCTCATCTATAGGGGTGTGGGATGTGAGACCTCCACCAATCTCATCTATAGGGTGCAGGATGTGGGACCTCCACCAATCTCATCTATAGGGGTGCGGGATGTGGGACCTCCACCAATCTCATCTATAGGGGTGCGGGATGTGGGACCTCCACCAATCTCATCTATAGGGGTGCAGGATGTGGGACCTCCACCAATCTCATCTATAGGGTGCAGGATGTGGGACCTCCACCAATCTCATCTATAGGGGTGCAGGATGTGAGACCTCCACCAATCTCATCTATAGGGGTGCGGGATGTGGGACCTCCACCAATGTCATCTATAGGGGTGCAGGATGTGGGACCTCCACCAATCTCATCTATAGGGGTGCAGGATGCAGGACCTCCACCAATCTCATCTATAGGGGTGCAGGATGCAGGACCTCCACCAATCTCATCTATAGGGTGCAGGATGTGGGACCTCCACCAATCTCATCTATAGGGTGCAGGATGTGGGACCTCCACCAATCTCATATATAGAGGTGCGGGATGTGAGACCTCCACCAATCTCATCTATAGGGGTGTGGGATGTCGGACCTCCACCAATCTCATCTATAGGGTGCGGGATGTGGGACCTCCACCAATCTCATCTGTCAGAACGGTTTTTCATGGATGTTTCAATATTTCAACCTGGAAAACCCCTTTAAGTTGAGTCTTGAATTCAGAAAAGATGAGAAGGGGAGCGGCGCTGGCCCACAATCCGGATCCCTTGTGTGGAGCGTGCGCTGACCCAGTGATGTGCTGCCGCCGCCGTACCGGGAACAGCTGGGGAGAATTAGGAAAGCCGGAATCTGCTCCTTCTCTTCTTCTCCAGAACAAAAGGCTGGAAATTGTTTGCATTGAGCTCAGACAAAGAGCGATAACTGCTGGGGTGAGCGCCTGACACGGAGGAGGCGACTGCCGGATACGACGCTCTATTCTCTCCGCTCGCTAATAACTCGGCCTGCGGTTACATGGAACTTCTGGACATAATAGTCTCTAATTCCTCCCGATGACAATGGGGCGGCGGGGGCACAGGGCAGCGGCACGCCAGGGGGAGACGACCATCAGGAGTGAGGGAATATACCCCCATAATACCGCCATACAGCGCTCATATAGTTACATTGTATGCATATATATCCATCTCTCTCTCTGTTACATTGTATAACACCATCCATCCATCTCCCTCTCTCTGTGTTACAATGTAGCCGGTGACACTGGTGCTATCCATCCATTGTGCTCTGCAGCCCTAACACAAGGGGGCGCCACATCCCCGGCACCGCCAGGGTCAGGACATTGCTGGATGTGTCTGCACAGCAGCACAGAGGCTTTCAGCAGCAGGGTGTAATGGCCTCCGCTCAGCGCTAGTCACTAGTTTGATGCTTTTGTCCGCCTCTCACTTTTTATATTTTGTAATAATCCACCTGAGATGAAAAGCCCGAGCCCAGGAAAGTGTCTGCGGTAATAACCATCAAGGAGCCGCACAAGATGAGAGGATCACACAACGTCCCCTCCAGACTGATTACACCGGGAACGAGGGCTCTTATACCCGACCCCCAGACACAGCAGAGACTAACCGGACACTTACCCCACTGCAACCGCACTGCAGGCAACACAAGGCACACAGGAGACACCACAACACACCTCTGACCTCCTCCAGACCCCTCTGTCCTCCTCCTCCACCAGACTCCTCTGTCCTCCTCCTCCTCCAGACTCCTCTGTCCTCCTCCTCCTCCAGACTCCTCTGTCCCCTTCTCCTCCAGACTCCTCTGTCCTCCTCCTCCTCCAGACTCCTCTGTCCTCCTCCTCCTCCAGACTCCTCTGTCCTCCTCCTCCTCCAGACTCCTCTGTCCTCCTCCTCCAGACTCCTCTGTCCTCCTCCTCCTCCAGACCCCTCTGTCCTCCTCCTCCTCCAGACTCCTCTGTCCTCCTCCTCCTCCAGACTCCTCTGTCCTCCTCCTCCTCCAGACTCCTCTGTCCTCCTCCTCCTCCACTAGGCTCCTCTGTCCTCCTCCTCCTCCCCCAGACTCCTCTGTCCTCCTCCTCCTCCAGATTCCTCTGTCCTCCTCCTCCACCAGACTCCTCTGTCCTCCTCCTCCAGACCCTTCTGTCCTCCTCCTCCTCCAGGACTCCTCTGTCCTCCTCCTCCTCCAGACCCCTCTGTCCTCCTCCTCCAGACCCCTCTGCCCTCCTCTTCCTCCAGACTCCTCTGTCCTCCTCCTCCTCCAGACTCCTCTGTCCTCCTCCTCCTCCAGACTCCCTCTGTCCTCCCCCTCCAGACTCCTCTGTCCTCCTCCTCCAGACTCCTCTGTCCTCCTCCTCCTCCAGACTCCTCTGTCCTCCTCCTCCTCCAGACTCCCTCTGTCCTCCTCCTCCTCCAGACTCCTCTGTCCTCCTCCTCCAGGCTCCTCTGTCCTCCTCCAGGCTCCTCTGTCCTCCTCCAGGCTCCTCTGTCCTCCTCCTCCACCAGGGGGAGTATAAAACCCCTGCACAGTGGGAGCACATGTCTTCTTTGTCAGCAGTGCAGACCTCATGGCCCAGTCCAGACTACAGGACTCAGAGTGAGCAGAGAGACAGTGTGTAGTGCACCTTTAGTGCTGTCACAGAAAACCCAGGAACTGAGTCAGGAGACCCTAACCCAGAGCTGCAGCTTTATCTTCCAGGCTGGTACATTATTCCTGTCCACCCCTCTCCATGACCCCTCCAGTACCAGAATCTGCTGTTGACTGTTTAGGCCGTTGCCTGCTTCCTGTTGTTCAATAGAGAACTGAGTTGATTGGCACAACGTTGCCTCGGTATGATCCCTGGATACGGCTGTTACCACCACGGGCTCCCCATCCATCACCCAGGAGCTTATCTTACAGACACTCAGGGGCTGCCCCAGGGAGACCCAGTACATCAGCCTCTCCCTCCATATTTCTTGCACACACCACCTGCTGGAGAGCTGCCAGGCTGTAGGACAGTCCTCCCGGTCCCCATACCAAGCACCGTGACCACAGCGTGCCCTAGGACGCAACCGCCAGCCACTCCGGTATTCTGGGCCCCGGCTGACTCCAGGCCCCAAGAAAAAGGCCCCGGCGGAGGATGTTGCAAATATCTGCAAAGTACCAGCGATGTCTGGAGTCGGATCCCGGGATATAAGTATCAGTGATGTCTGGAGTCGGATCCCGGATATAAGTATCAGTGATGTCTGGAGTCGGATCCCTGGATATAAGTATCAGTGGATGTCTGGAGTCGGATCCCTGGATATAAGTATCAGTGATGTCTGGAGTCAGATCCCGGGATATAAGTATCAGTGATGTCTGGAGTCGGATCCCAGGATATAAGTATCAGTGATGTCTGGAGTCGGATCCCGGGATATAAGTATCAGCGATGTTTGGAGTCGGATCCCGGGATATAAGTATCAGTGATGTCTGGAGTCGGATCCCGGGATATAAGTATCAGTGATGTCTGGAGTCGGATCCCAGGATATAAGTATCAGTGATGTCTGGAGTCGGATCCCGGGATATAAGTATCAGCGATGTTTGGAGTCGGATCCCGGGATATAAGTATCAGTGATGTCTGGAGTCGGATCCCGGGATATAAGTATCAGTGATGTCTGGAGTCGGATCCCTGGATATAAGTATCAGTGATGTCTGGAGTCGGATCCCGGGATATAAGTATCAGTGATGTCTGGAGTCGGATCCCTGGATATAAGTATCAGTGATGTCTGGAGTCGGATCCCAGGATATAAGTATCAGTGATGTCTGGAGTCGGATCCCGGGATATAAGTATCAGTG